>NC_086327.1:615000-841473 GCF_036172605.1 Pelobates fuscus | reverse complement strand
CCTCCCCACACCTGCTCCCCCTCACTATATCACCTGCCCCCCCCTCACTATATCACCTCTCCCA
Organism: Pelobates fuscus; assembly: GCF_036172605.1. Classification (NCBI taxonomy): domain Eukaryota; kingdom Metazoa; phylum Chordata; class Amphibia; order Anura; family Pelobatidae; genus Pelobates; species Pelobates fuscus. The sequence goes on along the minus strand of NC_086327.1, from coordinate 841,409 downwards.
CCTCACTATATCACCTGCTCCCCCCTCACTATATCACCTGCCCCCCCCTCACTATATCACCTCCCCCCTCACTATATCACCTGCTCCCCCTCACTATATCACCTCTCCCCCTCACTATATCACCTGCTCCCCCCTCACTATATCACCTGCCCCCCTCACTATATCACCTCCCCCCTCACTATATCACCTGCTCCCCCTCACTATATCACCTCCCCCCTCACTATATCACCTGCTCCCCTCACTAATCACCTCCCCCCTCACTATATCACCTGCTCCCCCTCACTATATCACCTCCCCCCTCACTATATCACCTGCTCCCCTCACTATATCACCTCCCCCCTCACTATATCACCTGCTCCCCCTCACTATATCACCTGCTCCCCCTCACTATATCACCTGCCCCCCTCACTATATCACCTGCCCCCCTCACTATATCACCTGCCCCCCTCACTATATCACCTCTCCCCCTACCTATATCACCTGCTCCCCCTCACTATATCACCTCCCCCCCTCACTATATCACCTGCTCCCCTCACTATATCACCTCCCCCCTCACTATATCACCTGCTCCCCCTCACTATATCACCTGCCCCCCTCACTATATCACCTCCCCCCTCACTATATCACCTGCTCCCCCTCACTATATCACCTCCCCCCCTCACTATATCACCTGCTCCCCCTCACTATATCACCTGCCCCCCTCACTATATCACCTCCCCCCTCACTATATCACCTGCTCCCCCTCACTATATCACCTCCCCCCTCACTATATCACCTGCTCCCCCTCACTATATCACCTGCCCCCCCTCACTATATCACCTTCTCCCCCTCACTATATCACCTCCCCCCCTCACTATATCACCTCCTCCCCCTCACTATATCACCTGCTCCCCCTCACTATATCACCTCCCCCCTCACTATATCACCTGCTCCCCCTCACTATATCACCTGCTCCCCCTCACTATATCACCTCCCCCCTCACTATATCACCTGCTCCCCCTCACTATATCACCTCTCCCCCTCACTATATCACCTGCTCCCCCTCACTATATCACCTCCCCCCTCACTATATCACCTCTCCCCCTCACTATATCACCTGCTCCCCCTCACTATATCACCTCCCCCTCACTATATCACCTGCTCCCCCTCACTATATCACCTGCTCCCCCTCACTATATCACCTCCCCCCCTCACTATATCACCTGCTCCCCTCACTATATCACCTCCCCCTCACTATATCACCTGCTCCCCCTCACTATATCACCTCCCCCTCACTATATCACCTGCTCCCCCTCACTATATCACCTCCCCCTCACTATATCACCTGCTCCCCCTCCCCTATATCACCTGCTCCCCCTCCCCTATATCACCTGCCCCCCTCACTATATCACCTCCCCCCCTCACTATATCACCTGCTCCCCCTCACTATATCACCTCCCCCCTCACTATATCACCTGCTCCCCCTCACTATATCACCTGCCCCCTCACTATATCACCAGCTCCCCCTCACTATATCACCTGCTCCCCCTCACTATATCACCTCCCCCCTCACTATATCACCTGCCCCCTCACTATATCACCTCCCCCCCCACTATATCACCTGCTCCCCCTCACTATATCACCTCCCCCCCTCACTATATCACCTGCTCCCCCTCCCCTATATCACCTGCCCCCCTCACTATATCACCTGCTCCCCCTCACTATATCACCTCCCCCCTCACTATATCACCTGCTCCCCTCCCCTATATCACCTGCCCCCCCTCACTATATCACCTGCCCCCCCTCACTATATCACCTGCCCCCTCACTATATCACCTGCCCCCCTCACTATATCACCCCCCCCTCACTATATCACCTGCTCCCCCTCACTATATCACCCCCCCCTCACTATATCACCTGCTCCCCCTCACTATATCACCTGCTCCCCCTCACTATATCACCTGCTCCCCCTCACTATATCACCTGCTCCCCCTCACTATATCACCTCCCCCCTCACTATATCACCTGCCCCCCCTCACTATATCACCTCCCCCCCTCACTATATCACCTGCTCCCCCTCCACTATATCACCTGCCCCCCCTCACTATATCACCTCCCCCCTCACTATATCACCTCCCCCCTCACTATATCACCTGCTCCCCCTCACTATATCACCTCCCCCTCACTATATCACCTGCCCCCCCTCACTATATCACCTGCTCCCCTCACTATATCACCTCCCCCCCTCACTATATCACCTGCTCCCCCTCACTATATCACCTGCTCCCCCTCACTATATCACCTGCTCCCCCTCACTATATCACCTCCCCTCACTATATCACCTGCCCCCCCTCACTATATCACCTCCCCCCTCACTATATCAACTGCTCCCCCTCCCCTATATCACCTGCCCCCCTCACTATATCACCTCCCCCCCTCACTATATCACCTGCTCCCCCTCACTATATCACCTCCCCCTCACTATATCACCTGCTCCCCCTCACTATATCACCTCCCCCCTCACTATATCACCTGCTCCCCCTCACTATATCACCTCCCCCCCTCACTATATCACCTGCTCCCCCTCACTATATCACCTCCCCCCCTCACTATATCACCTGCTCCCCCTCACTATATCACCTGCCCCCCTCACTATATCACCTGCTCCCCCTCACTATATCACCTGCTCCCCCTCACTATATCACCTCCCCCCCCTCACTATATCACCTGCTCCCCCTCACTATATCACCTCCCCCCTCACTATATCACCTGCTCCCCCTCACTATATCACCTGCTCCCCCTCACTATATCACCTGCTCCCCCTCACTATATCACCTCCCCCCTCACTATATCACCTGCCCCCCCTCACTATATCACCTCCCCCCTCACTATATCAACTGCTCCCCCTCCCCTATATCACCTGCCCCCCTCACTATATCACCTCCCCCCCTCACTATATCACCTGCTCCCCCTCACTATATCACCTCCCCCTCACTATATCACCTGCTCCCCCTCACTATATCACCTCCCCCCTCACTATATCACCTGTTCCCCCTCACTATATCACCTCCCCCCCTCACTATATCACCTGCTCCCCCTCACTATATCACCTCCCCCCCTCACTATATCACCTGCTCCCCCTCACTATATCACCTGCCCCCCCTCACTATATCACCTCCCCCCTCACTATATCACCTGCTCCCCCTCACTATATCACCTCCCCCCTCACTATATCACCTGCTCCCCTCCCCTATATCACCTGCCCCCTCACTATATCACCTCCCCCCTCACTAATCACCTCCCCCTCACTATATCACCTGCTCCCCCTCACTATATCACCTGCTCCCCCTCACTATATCACCTGCTCCCCCTCACTATATCACCTCCCCCCTCACTATATCACCTTCTCCCCCCTCACTATATCACCTCCCCCCTCACTATATCACCTGCCCCCCTCACTATATCACCTCCTCCCCCTCACTATATCACCTCCCCCCTCACTATATCACCTGCTCCCCCTCCCCTATATCACCTGCCCCCCTCACTATATCACCTCCCCCCCTCACTATATCACCTGCTCCCCTCACTATATCACCTCCCCCCTCACTATATCACCTGCTCCCCCCTCACTATATCACCTCCCCCCTCACTATATCACCTTCTCCCCCTCACTATATCACCTCCCCCCTCACTATATCACCTGCTCCCCCTCACTATATCACCTGCTCCCCCTCACTATATCACCTCCCCCCTCACTATATCACCTGCCCCCCCTCACTATATCACCTCCCCCCTCACTATATCACCTGCTCCCCCTCCCCTATATCACCTGCCCCCCCTCACTATATCACCTCCCCCCTCACTATATCACCTGCTCCCCCTCACTATATCACCTCCCCCCTCACTATATCACCTGCTCCCCCTCACTATATCACCTCCCCCCCTCACTATATCACCTGCTCCCCCTCACTAAATCACCTCCCCCCCTCACTATATCACCTGCTCCCCCTCACTATATCACCTGCTCCCCCTCACTATATCACCTCCCCCCTCACTATATCACCTGCCCCCCTCACTATATCACCTCCCCCCCTCACTATATCACCTGCTCCCCCTCCCCTATATCACCTGCCCCCCCTCACTATATCACCTCCCCCTCACTATATCACCTGCTCCCCCTCCCCTTTATCACCAGCCCCCCTCACTATATCACCTCCCCCCTCACTATATCACCTGCTCCCCTCACTATATCACCTCCCCCCTCACTATATCACCTGCTCCCCCTCACTATATCACCTCCCCCCTCACTATATCACCTGCTCCCCCTCACTATATCACCTCCCCCTCACTATATCACCTGCTCCCCCTCACTATATCACCTCCCCCCTCACTATATCACCTGCTCCCCCCTCACTATATCACCTGCTCCCCCTCACTATATCACCTCCCCCTCACTATATCACCTCCCCCCTCACTATATCACCTGCTCCCCCTCACTATATCACCTGCTCCCCCTCACTATATCACTTGCTCCCCCTCACTATATCACCTGCTCCCCCTCACTATATCACCTGCTCCCCCTCACTATATCACCTCCCCCCCTCACTATATCACCTGCTCCCCCTCACTATATCACCTCCCCCCTCACTATATCACCTGCTCCCCCTCACTATATCACCTGCTCCCCCTCACTATATCACCTCCCCCCTCACTATATCACCTGCCCCCCCTCACTATATCACCTCCCCCCTCACTATATCACCTGCTCCCCCTCCCTATATCACCTGCCCCCCCTCACTATATCACCTCCCCCCCTCACTATATCACCTGCTCCCCCTCACTATATCACGTCCCCCCTCACTATATCACCTGCTCCCCCTCACTATATCACCTCCCCCCTCACTATATCACCTCCCCCCCTCACTATATCACCTGCTCCCCCTCACTATATCACCTCCCCCCCTCACTATATCACCTGCTCCCCCCTCACTATATCACCTGCCCCCCTCACTATATCACGTCCCCCTCACTATATCACCTGCTCCCCCTCACTATATCACCTCCCCCCCTCACTATATCACCTCCCCCCTCACTATATCACCTGCTCCCCCTCACTATATCACCTCCCCCCTCACTATATCACCTGCTCCCCCTCACTATATCACCTTCTCCCCTCACTATATCACCTCCCCCCTCACTATATCACCTCCCCCCTCACTATATCACCTGCTCCCCCTCACTATATCACCTCCCCCTCACTATATCACCTGCTCCCCCTCACTATATCACCTGCTCCCCCTCACTATATCACCTCCCCCCTCACTATATCACCTGCTCCCCCTCACTATATCACCTGCTCCCCTCACTATATCACCTGCTCCCCCTCACTATATCACCTCCCCCCTCACTATATCACCTCTCCCCCTCACTATATCACCTGCTCCCCCTCACTATATCACCTCCCCCCTCACTATATCACCTGCTCCCCCTCACTATATCACCTGCTCCCCCTCACTATATCACCTCCCCCCTCACTATATCACCTGCTCCCCCTCACTATATCACCTCCCCCCTCACTATATCACCTGCTCCCCCTCACTATATCACCTCCCCCCTCACTATATCACCTGCTCCCCCTCACTATATCACCTGCCCCCCTCACTATATCACCCTCCCCCCTCCCCTATATCACCTGCTCCCCCTCACTATATCACCTGCCCCCCCTCACTATATCACCTCCCCCCTCACTATATCACCTGCTCCCCCTCACTATATCACCTCCCCCCTCACTATATCACCTGCTCCCCCTCACTATATCACCTGCTCCCCTCACTATATCACCTGCTCCCCCTCACTATATCACCTGCCCCCCCTCACTATATCACCTGCCCCCCCTCACTATATCACCTGCCCCCTCACTATATCACCTCCTCCCCCTCACTATATCACCTGCTCCCCCTCACTATATCACCTCCCCCCCTCACTATATCACCTGCTCCCCCTCACCTATATCACCTGCCCCCCTCACTATATCACCTGCTCCCCCTCACTATATCACCTCCCCCCTCACTATATCACCTGCTCCCCCTCCCTATATCACCTGCCCCCCCTCACTATATCACCTGCCCCCCCCTCACTATATCACCTCCCCCTCACTATATCACCTGCTCCCCCTCACTATATCACCTCCCCCCCTCACTATATCACCTGCTCCCCCTCACTATATCACCTCCCCCCCTCACTATATCACCTGCTCCCCCTCACTATATCACCTGCTCCCCCTCACTATATCACCTGCTCCCCCTCACTATATCACCTGCTCCCCCTCACTATATCACCTCCCCCCTCACTATATCACCTGCCCCCCCTCACTATATCACCTCCCCCCCTCACTATATCACCTGCTCCCCCTCCCCTATATCACCTGCCCCCCTCACTATATCACCTCCCCCCTCACTATATCACCTCCCCCTCACTATATCACCTGCTCCCCCTCACTATATCACCTCTCCCCCTCACTATATCACCCCCCCCTCACTATATCACCTGCTCCCCCTCACTATATCACCTCCCCCCCTCACTATATCACCTGCTCCCCCTCACTATATCACCTGCTCCCCCTCACTATATCACCTGCTCCCCTCACTATATCACCTCCCCCCTCACTATATCACCTGCTCCCCCTCACTATATCACCTCCCCCCTCACTATATCACCTGCTCCCCCTCACTATATCACCTGCTCCCCCTCACTATATCACCTCCCCCCTCACTATATCACCTGCTCCCCCTCACTATATCACCTCCCCCCTCACTATATCACCTGCTCCCCCTCACTATATCACCTCCCCCCTCACTATATCACCTGCTCCCCCTCACTATATCACCTCCCCCCCTCACTATATCACCTGCTCCCCCTCACTATATCACCTCCCCCCTCACTATATCACCTGCTCCCCCTCACTATATCACCTGCCCCCCTCACTATATCACCTGCTCCCCCTCACTATATCACCTGCTCCCCCTCACTATATCACCTCCCCCCCCTCACTATATCACCTGCTCCCCCTCACTATATCACCTCCCCCCCTCACTATATCACCTGCTCCCCCTCACTATATCACCTGCTCCCCCTCACTATATCACCTGCTCCCCCTCACTATATCACCTCCCCCTCACTATATCACCTGCCCCCCTCACTATATCACCTCCCCCCTCACTATATCACCTGCTCCCCCTCCCCTATATCACCTGCCCCCTCACTATATCACCTGCTCCCCCTCACTATATCACCTGCCCCCCTCACTATATCACCTCCCCCCTCACTATATCACCTGCTCCCCCTCACTATATCACCTCCCCCTCACTATATCACCTGCTCCCCCTCACTATATCACCTCCCCCCCTCACTATATCACCTGCTCCCCCTCACTATATCACCTCCCCCCCTCACTATATCACCTGCTCCCCCTCACTATATCACCTCCCCCCCTCACTATATCACCTGCTCCCCCTCACTATATCACCTGCCCCCCCTCACTATATCACCTCCCCCCTCACTATATCACCTGCTCCCCCTCACTATATCACCTCCCCCCTCACTATATCACCTGCTCCCCCTCACTATATCACCTGCTCCCCCTCACTATATCACCTCCCCCCCTCACTATATCACCTCCCCCCTCACTATATCACCTGCTCCCCCTCACTATATCACCTGCTCCCCCTCACTATATCACCTGCTCCCCCTCACTATATCACCTCCCCCCCTCACTATATCACCTTCCCCCCTCACTATATCACCTCTCCCCCTCACTATATCACCTCCCCCCTCACTATATCACCTGCTCCCCCTCACTATATCACCTCCCCCCCTCACTATATCACCTGCTCCCCCTCCCCTATATCACCTGCCCCCCTCACTATATCACCTCCCCCCTCACTATATCACCTGCTCCCCCTCACTATATCACCTCCCCCCTCACTATATCACCTGCTCCCCCTCACTATATCACCTCCCCCCTCACTATATCACCTTCTCCCCCTCACTATATCACCTGCCCCCCTCACTATATCACCTGCTCCCCCTCACTATATCACCTGCTCCCCCTCACTATATCACCTCCCCCCTCACTATATCACCTGCCCCCCCTCACTATATCACCTCCCCCCCTCACTATATCACCTGCTCCCCCTCCCCTATATCACCTGCCCCCCCTCACTATATCACCTCCCCCCTCACTATATCACCTGCTCCCCCTCACTATATCACCTCCCCCCTCACTATATCACCTGCTCCCCCTCACTATATCACCTCCCCCCCTCACTATATCACCTGCTCCCCCTCACTAAATCACCTCCCCCCCTCACTATATCACCTGCTCCCCCTCACTATATCACCTGCTCCCCCTCACTATATCACCTCCCCCCCTCACTATATCACCTGCCCCCCCTCACTATATCACCTCCCCCCCTCACTATATCACCTGCTCCCCCTCCCCTATATCACCTGCTCCCCCTCACTATATCACCTCCCCCTCACTATATCACCTGCTCCCCCTCCCCTATATCACCTGCCCCCCTCACTATATCACCTCCCCCCCTCACTATATCACCTGCTCCCCCTCACTATATCACCTCCCCCCTCACTATATCACCTGCTCCCCCTCACTATATCACCTCCCCCCCTCACTATATCACCTGCTCCCCCTCACTATATCACCTCCCCCCTCACTATATCACCTGCTCCCCCTCACTATATCACCTCCCCCCTCACTATATCACCTGCTCCCCCTCACTATATCACCTGCTCCCCCTCACTATATCACCTCCCCCCTCACTATATCACCTCCCCCCTCACTATATCACCTGCTCCCCCTCACTATATCACCTGCTCCCCCTCACTATATCACTTGCTCCCCCTCACTATATCACCTGCTCCCCCTCACTATATCACCTGCTCCCCCTCACTATATCACCTCCCCCCCTCACTATATCACCTGCTCCCCCTCCCCTATATCACCTGCCCCCCCTCACTATATCACCTCCCCCCCTCACTATATCACCTGCTCCCCCTCACTATATCACCTGCTCCCCCTCACTATATCACCTCCCCCCTCACTATATCACCTGCTCCCCCTCACTATATCACCTCCCCCCTCACTATATCACCTGCTCCCCCTCACTATATCACCTCCCCCCCTCACTATATCACCTGCTCCCCCTCACTATATCACCTCCCCCCTCACTATATCACCTGCTCCCCCTCACTATATCACCTCCCCCCTCACTATATCACCTGCTCCCCCCTCACTATATCACCTGCTCCCCCTCACTATATCACCTGCTCCCCCTCACTATATCACCTGCTCCCCCTCACTATATCACCTCCCCCCCTCACTATATCACCTGCTCCCCCTCACTATATCACCTCCCCCCCTCACTATATCACCTGCCCCCCCTCACTATATCACCTCCCCCCTCACTATATCACCTGCTCCCCCTCACTATATCACCTCCCCCCTCACTATATCACCTGCTCCCCCTCACTATATCACCTGCTCCCCCTCACTATATCACCTCCCCCCTCACTATATCACCTGCTCCCCCTCACTATATCACCTCCCCCCTCACTATATCACCTGCTCCCCCTCACTATATCACCTCCCCCCTCACTATATCACCTGCTCCCCCTCACTATATCACCTGCCCCCCCTCACTATATCACCTCCCCCCCTCACTATATCACCTGCTCCCCCTCCCCTATATCACCTGCCCCCCCTCACTATATCACCTCCCCCCCTCACTATATCACCTGCTCCCCCTCACTATATCACCTCCCCCCCTCACTATATCACCTGCTCCCCCTCACTATATCACCTCCCCCCTCACTATATCACCTGCTCCCCCTCACTATATCACCTCCCCCCTCACTATATCACCTGCTCCCCCTCACTATATCACCTCCCCCCTCACTATATCACCTGCTCCCCCCTCACTATATCACCTGCTCCCCCTCACTATATCACCTGCTCCCCCTCACTATATCACCTGCTCCCCCTCACTATATCACCTGCTCCCCCTCACTATATCACCTGCTCCCCCTCACTATATCACCTGCTCCCCCTCACTATATCACCTCCCCCCTCACTATATCACCTGCTCCCCCTCACTATATCACCTCCCCCCCTCACTATATCACCTCCCCCCTCACTATATCACCTCCCCCCTCACTATATCACCTGCCCCCCTCCCCTATATCACCTGCCCCCCCTCACTATATCACCTCCCCCCTCACTATATCACCTGCTCCCCCTCCCCTATATCACCTGCCCCCCTCACTATATCACCTGCCCCCCTATATCACCTCCCCCTCACTATATCACCTGCCCCCCTCACTATATCACCTGCCCCCCCTCACTATATCACCTCCCCCCTCACTATATCACCTGCTCCCCCTCACTATATCTCCTGCTCCCCCTCACTATATCACCTCCCCCCTCACTATATCACCTGCCCCCCCTATATCACCTCCCCCCTCACTATATCACCTGCCCCCCTCACTATATCACCTGCTCCCCCTCACTATATCACCTGCCCCCCCTCACTATATCACCTGCTCCCCCTCACTATATCACCTGCTCCCCCTCACTATATCACCTGCCCCCCCTCACTATATCACCTCCCCCTCACTATATCACCTTCCCCCCTCACTATATCACCTGCCCCCCCTATATCACCTGCTCCCCCTCACTATATCACCTGCCCCCCCTATATCACCTCCCCTTCACTATATCACCTGCTCCCCCTCACTATATCACCTGCCCCCCCTATATCACCTCCCCCCTCACTATATCACTTGCCCCCCCTCACTATATCACCTGCCCCCCCTATATCACCTCCCCCTCACTATATCACCTGCTCCCCCTCACTATATCACCTGCCCCCCTCACTATATCACCTGCTCCCCCTCACTATATCACCTCCCCCCTCACTATATCACCTGCTCCCCCTCACTATATCACCTCCCCCCTCACTATATCACCTGCTCCCCCTCACTATATCACCTCCCCCCTCACTATATCACCTCCCCCCTCACTATATCACCTGCTCCCCCTCACTATATCACCTCCCCCCCTCACTATATCACCTCCCCCCCTCACTATATCACCTGCTCCCCCCCTCACTATATCACCTGCTCCCCCCTCACTATATCACCTGCTCCCCCTCACTATATCACCTCTCCCCCTCACTATATCACCTGCTCCCCCTCACTATATCACCTCCCCCCTCACTATATCACCTCCCCCCTCACTATATCACCTCCCCCCTCACTATATCACCTCCCCCCCTCACTATATCACCTGCTCCCCCTCACTATATCACCTCCCCCCTCACTATATCACCTGCTCCCCCTCACTATATCACCTGCTCCCCCTCACTATATCACCTCCCCCTCACTATATCACCTCCCCCCCTCACTATATCACCTGCTCCCCCCTCACTATATCACCTGCTCCCCCTCACTATATCACCTGCCCCCCATATCACCTCCCCCCTTCACTATATGACCTGCTCCCCCCCTCACTATATCACCTCCCCTCCTCACTATATCACCTCCCCCCTTACTATATCACCTCCCCCCCTCACTATATCACCTGCTCCCCCCCTCACGATATCACCTGCACCCCCCTCACTGTCGCCTGCTCCCCCTTACTATATCGTCTGCACCCCCCCTCACTATATCGTCTGCACCTCCCCTCACTATATCGTCTGCACCTCCCCTCACTATATCGCCTGCTCCCCCCTCCCTATATCGCCTGCTCCCCCCTCCCTATATCGCCTGCTCCCCCCTCCCTATATCGCCTGCTCCCCCCTCCCTATATCGCCTGATCCCCCCTCCCTATATCGCCTGCTCCCCCCCTCCCTATATCGCCTGCTCCCCCCCCTCCCTATATCGCCTGCTCCCCCCCTCACTATATCGCCTGCTCCCCCCCCACTATATCGCCTGCTCCTCCCCCCCCCACACTATATCGCCTGCTCACCCCCCTCACTATATCAAATGGTCAGAGTTGTGGCAACTGACATTTAATGTGGATAAGTGTAAGATAATGCATCTTGGACGTAAAAACCCAACGGCAGAGTACAGAATATTTGATAGAGTCCTAACCTCAACATCTGAGGAAAGGGATTTAGGGGTGATTATTTCTGATGACTTAAAGGTAGGCAGACAATGTAATAGAGCAGCAGGAAATGCTAGCAGAATGCTTGGTTGTATAGGGAGAGGTATTATCAGTAGAAAGAGGGAAGTGCTCATGCCATTGTACAGAACACTGGTGAGACCTCACTTGGAGTATTGTACACAGTACTGGAGACCGTATCTCTAGAAGTATATTGATACCTTAGAGAGAGTTCAAAGAAGGGCTACTAAACTGGTTCATGGATTGCAGGATAAAACTTACCAGGAAAGGTTAAAGGATCTTAACATGTATAGCATGGAGGAAAGACGAGACAGGGGGGATATGATAGAAACATTTAAATACATAAAGGGAATCAACACAGTAAAGGAGGAGACTATATTTAAAATAAGAAAAACTACCACAACAAGAGGACATAGTCTTAAATTAGAGGGACAAAGGTTTAAAAATAATATCAGGAAGTATTACTTTACTGAGAGGGTAGTGGATGCATGGAATAGCCTTCCAGCTGAAGTGGTAGAGGTTAACACAGTAAAGGAGTTTAAGCATGTGTGGGATAGGCATAAGGCTATCCTAACTATAAGATAAGGCCAGGGACTAATGAGAGTATTTAGAAAATTGGGCAGACTAGATGGGCCGAATAGCTCTGACGTCACATTCTATAATATATGGGGCCACACCTCTCCCACTTAATTGGTAATCAGATCTCCACCTCCTAATGTAATCCGACTCCTTTAGTGGCTGTCCATGGGGAGTATGTGCCCACAGGATATGTAATATGTGGAGACTATGCTCCCTGTGGACAATGATGCCCGACACCTTGTGAGAGCCACCGTACTGATTTGACTGAGGGAGAAGACACTGGCCCCGCTTCCCTGGCTGCATTTGGGCTCGCTCCATGGCATGCGCTGAGGAAGTGCCACATTAGACAATGAGGGAGGCATGGCGAGGGAATTCCAGGTGAGTGACTTGGAGGCACTGACAGTAATTGATTTAGATTGGATCATGTACGACCCATGCAACATAACCAGACAACACGAGTACAGTGCGATAAGGGCTAAGCTCAAGCTGTGAGTGTCTGAGGGAGGGGAGAGATTAGCGAGGGATGTGCGACCTACGTATAGAGAGCATTCATTTTCCTTTTAACTCCATCATAACGAGCATTTTGGCAGAACTCTTTTTATTTTGACTGCTTGCATGGTGGGAACATTAATAGGATAACCCTGGCAGGGATAAAGATCTCATAGGCAGTATCAGGACGGTGTTATGATATCACTCTTTCTCATGACATCACAATGGGAGGTTCTCCTCTCTGCATACTACATGCACAGACTCACACAGGCTTTAGATATTTTATAGTAGAAAAGGCAACTTATTGGTTGACAGATCAATGATTCCTTTTTCCTTCATCCTGCTTCTCTTCCATTTGGTACATGTAGTTTGTTCTGCTGGTGAGGAAGATGGAAACTGCCAGCCTCATAAACCTTGCAAAATTGCATTTGCGTCCCGCAATCCCATCATCTTAAAATGTGGGAGTGTGCCCCAGGCCGCCTCAGTTTCCTGGCATTATCTAGATACTGGCAATCTCAATGCCAGACCTGTGACACTGGTCCCAAGAGATGGTTTAAAGAGCCGCAGTCAGCCAAAGATTTTACAGTTAATGGAACATTCAACACTAATTGTGAACGATTTACAAATTCTGTCGCCAAGAGTGGAGGACAGTGGCGTGTATGTCTGTAAGGTCAGAGGCGAGTACTTGGCCTATTACGAAATCGACTTTCAGGATGCAGAAGAGATGTTTATTTCCCACGCCAAGCTAGGTCAGCGCACGCTGCTTAACACGACATTTTTGTTGGGGAAAAACGAATCGGTGAAAATGTTTACAATGTGGACTTCATGGCAGTCGTGTGACCGCTGTGGGATCCCTGGAGAGAGGAAAAGAGTTGGTTTTTGCTTTGCCAAGGCGTTCAATATCCCAAAGTTTGATGTGGCAGTTATGCCCTGTGGCCTTCTCAGATCAAAGTTCCGTGCTATCCAATTTCCTCGCAGACTAGAGCTTCGGATAGAGATGTGCAACATGAGCTGTGCAAAATCTGTGTCTAAAACGAGAGAGGTTCCACGTCTTCTTAATGACAATTATCATACACACCTTCACGCAGACGCATTGCTCACCTGTCCAATGGCTTCTGTTTACCAGTAAGGGTAAAACTATCTTCATATCAACAGAATTTTGTAAAATGTAAAAAGGTAGAATGTTTAAAAGGATAGTTAATCCTTCATGTTGCACAATATTTGATTCACTATTCTATATGTTGATCTTCAAAGTTTGTGTATGGCCATGAAAATCTGTTTTTGGCAAGAAGGGCCACCTGTATGCATAGGGTGCTTATCAACGCACCATTGGCATGCTTTGAGTCAGGTGTAGACAATGTGTGACTGGTACCCTGCCATTTGCTGATTGCCAGAGCTTTCTCTGTGCATGGCTGTCAGATTGCATTGCGACATCGATTTGTTGTAGGTTTGCTGAGTGCTGTCTACCTTTCTCTCTGCTTTAAGTCCATCTATCTTTTATTCCATTGTAGATGCTCCTTATTATGTATCCTCACGTTGTCTTTCCTTTATTCTTTCTGTCTTCCTGGCTCTCACTTTCGTTATCTATTGGTATCTTTCTATTTCTGTGACCGTCTGCCCGTCTTACCATACACCGCATGTGCTCAGACTTTTCAGTTTTTTTTTTTCTAGGTTTTTAGTGATTTCTTTTCTGCATCGCAGACGTACCCATAGTAATAGAGTATCTTTCTAAACAAGAAATAGAGTATAAATAGCGATATTTACTAAAATCAGAACGGCCCAGTAGTAAACAAGGCTAAAGCAGTGAAGCTGCAAATCTGAAAATTGTTCACACTATTTTACAATGTCTGTATTTTGCAAATCAGGGTTCAAACGAGCCTAAATTTAGTCAGTTTCAGTTGGACCAACCAAAACCTGCAGACAGCGGAAACTCTGCTCTGAATGCTGAAAATCTGGGCTTTAAATGTTAAATATTGGAACTGTTTGCACTCTGATAGTGCTACCAGCCAGACCCTTTGGCATTGGGGTTAAGTTCTGTCACTGCTTACAAGCAAAGAAAAAAATAACGCCTGTGGGGGCTTAATATGACCCTTCTAACTACAGGTGTAAAACCTGCCCCATGCTGCTGGTGGGGGCATAAATACTAAACAGCGAGTAGCTTGTGCTATTAAAATGAGAGATTTAGCAGTCACTAGATATTCCCCATCTCTGGGCAGTCACTATGTGTTCCCCATCTCTGAGCAGTCACTATGTGTTCCCCATCTCTGGGCAGTCACTATGTGTTCCCCATCTCTGGGCAGTCACTATATGTTCCCCATCTCTGAGCAGTCACTATGTGTTCCCCATCTCTGGGCAGTCACTATGTGTTCCCCATCTCTGGGCAGTCACTATGTGTTCCCCATCTCTGGGCAGTCACTATGTGTTCCCCATCTCTGGGCAGTCACTATGTGTTCCCCATCTCTGGGCAGTCACTATGTGTTCCCCATCTCTGAGCAGTCACTATGTGTCTCCCATCTCTGGGCAGTCACTATGTGTCTCCCATCTCTGGGCAGTCACTATGTGTCTCCCATCTCTGGGCAGTCACTATGTGTTCCCCATCTCTGAGCAGTCACTATGTGTTCCCCATCTCTGAGCAGTCACTATGTGTTCCCCATCTCTGGGCAGTCACTATGTGTTCCCCATCTCTGAGCAGTCACTATATGTCTCCCATCTCTGGGCAGTCACTATGTGTTCCCCATCTCTGAGCAGTCACTATGTGTTCCCCATCTCTGGGCAGTCACTATGTGTCTCCCATCTCTGGGCAGTCACTATGTGTTCCCCATCTCTGGGCAGTCACTATGTGTTTCCCATCTCTGGGCAGTCACTATGTGTTCCCCATCTCTGGGCAGTCACTATATGTTCCCCATCTCTGGGCAGTCACTATGTGTTCCCCATCTCTGGGCAGTCACTATATGTTCCCCATCTCTGGGCAGTCACTATGTGTTCCCCATCTCTGGGCAGTCACTATATGTTCCCCATCTCTGGGCAGTCACTATGTGTTCCCCATCTCTGGGCAGTCACTATGTGTTCCCCATCTCTGGGCAGTCACTATGTGTTCCCCATCTCTGGGCAGTCACTATGTGTTCCCCATCTCTGAGCAGTCACTATGTGTTCCCCATCTCTGGGCAGTCACTATGTGTCTCCCATCTCTGGGCAGTCACTATGTGTTCCCCATCTCTGGGCAGTCACTATGTGTTTCCCATCTCTGGGCAGTCACTAGATATTCCCCATCTCTGGGCAGTCACTATGTGTCCCCCATCTCTGAGCAGTCACTATGTGTTCCCCATCTCTGGGCAGTCCCTATGTGTCTCCCATCTCTGGGCAGTCACTATGTGTTCCCCATCTCTGGGCAGTCACTATGTGTTCCCCATCTCTGGGCAGTCACTATGTGTCTCCCATCTCTGGGCAGTCACTATGTGTTCCCCATCTCTGGGCAGTCACTATGTGTTCCCCATCTCTGGGCAGTCACTATGTGTTCCCCATCTCTGGGCAGTCACTATGTGTTCCCCATCTCTGGGCAGTCACTATGTGTTCCCCATCTCTGAGCAGTCACTATGTGTTCCCCATCTCTGGGCAGTCACTATGTGTTCCCCATCTCTGGGCAGTCACTATGTGTTCCCCATCTCTGGGCAGTCACTATGTGTTCCCCATCTCTGAGCAGTCACTATGTGTTCCCCATCTCTGGGCAGTCACTATGTGTTCCCCATCTCTGGGCAGTCACTATGTGTTCCCCATCTCTGAGCAGTCACTATGTGTCTCCCATCTCTGAGCAGTCACTATGTGTCTCCCATCTCTGAGCAGTCACTATGTGTCTCCCATCTCTGGGCAGTCACTATGTGTCTCCCATCTCTGGGCAGTCACTATGTGTTCCCCATCTCTGGGCAGTCACTATGTGTTCCCCATCTCTGAGCAGTCACTATGTGTTCCCCATCTCTGAGCAGTCACTATGTGTTCCCCATCTCTGAGCAGTCACTATGTGTCTCCCATCTCTGGGCAGTCACTATGTGTTCCCCATCTCTGGGCAGTCACTATGTGTTCCCCATCTCTGAGCAGTCACTATGTGTCTCCCATCTCTGAGCAGTCACTATGTGTTCCCCATCTCTGGGCAGTCACTATGTGTTCCCCATCTCTGGGCAGTCACTATGTGTTCCCCATCTCTGGGCAGTCACTATGTGTTCCCCATCTCTGGGCAGTCACTATGTGTTCCCCATCTCTGGGCAGTCACTATGTGTTCCCCATCTCTGAGCAGTCACTATGTGTCTCCCATCTCTGGGCAGTCACTATGTGTCTCCCATCTCTGGGCAGTCACTATGTGTCTCCCATCTCTGGGCAGTCACTATGTGTTCCCCATCTCTGAGCAGTCACTATGTGTTCCCCATCTCTGAGCAGTCACTATGTGTTCCCCATCTCTGGGCAGTCACTATGTGTTCCCCATCTCTGAGCAGTCACTATATGTCTCCCATCTCTGGGCAGTCACTATGTGTTCCCCATCTCTGAGCAGTCACTATGTGTTCCCCATCTCTGGGCAGTCACTATGTGTTCCCCATCTCTGGGCAGTCACTATGTGTTCCCCATCTCTGGGCAGTCACTATGTGTTCCCCATCTCTGAGCAGTCACTATGTGTTCCCCATCTCTGGGCAGTCACTATGTGTTCCCCATCTCTGAGCAGTCACTATGTGTTCCCCATCTCTGGGCAGTCACTATGTGTTCCCCATCTCTGGGCAGTCACTATGTGTCTCCCATCTCTGGGCAGTCACTATGTGTCTCCCATCTCTGGGCAGTCACTATGTGTTCCCCATCTCTGGGCAGTCACTATGTGTTCCCCATCTCTGGGCAGTCACTATGTGTTCCCCATCTCTGAGCAGTCACTATGTGTCTCCCATCTCTGGGCAGTCACTATGTGTCTCCCATCTCTGGGCAGTCACTAGATATTCCCCATCTCTGGGCAGTCACTATGTGTCCCCCATCTCTGAGCAGTCACTATGTGTCTCCCATCTCTGAGCAGTCACTATGTGTCTCCCATCTCTGGGCAGTCCCTATGTGTCTCCCATCTCTGGGCAGTCACTATGTGTTTCCCATCTCTGGGCAGTCACTAGATATTCCCCATCTCTGGGCAGTCACTATGTGTCCCCCATCTCTGAGCAGTCACTATGTGTTCCCCATCTCTGGGCAGTCCCTATGTGTCTCCCATCTCTGGGCAGTCACTATGTGTTTCCCATCTCTGGGCAGTCACTAGATATTCCCCATCTCTGGGCAGTCCCTATGTGTCTCCCATCTCTGGGCAGTCCCTATGTGTCTCCCATCTCTGGGCAGTCCCTATGTGTCTCCCATCTCTGGGCAGTCCCTATGTGTCTCCCATCTCTGGGCAGTCACTATGTGTTCCCCATCTCTGGGCAGTCACTATGTGTTCCCCATCTCTGGGCAGTCACTATGTGTTCCCCATCTCTGGGCAGTCACTATGTGTTCCCCATCTCTGGGCAGTCACTATGTGTTCCCCATCTCTGAGCAGTCACTATGTGTTCCCCATCTCTGGGCAGTCACTATGTGTTCCCCATCTCTGGGCAGTCACTATGTGTTCCCCATCTCTGGGCAGTCACTATGTGTTCCCCATCTCTGGGCAGTCACTATGTGTTCCCCATCTCTGAGCAGTCACTATGTGTTCCCCATCTCTGGGCAGTCACTATGTGTTCCCCATCTCTGAGCAGTCACTATGTGTCTCCCATCTCTGGGCAGTCACTATGTGTCTCCCATCTCTGGGCAGTCACTATGTGTTCCCCATCTCTGAGCAGTCACTATGTGTTCCCCATCTCTGGGCAGTCACTATGTGTTCCCCATCTCTGGGCAGTCACTATGTGTTCCCCATCTCTGAGCAGTCACTATGTGTCTCCCATCTCTGGGCAGTCACTATGTGTCTCCCATCTCTGGGCAGTCACTATGTGTCTCCCATCTCTGGGCAGTCACTATGTGTTCCCCATCTCTGAGCAGTCACTATGTGTTCCCCATCTCTGGGCAGTCACTATGTGTTCCCCATCTCTGAGCAGTCACTATGTGTCTCCCATCTCTGGGCAGTCACTATGTGTCTCCCATCTCTGGGCAGTCACTATGTGTTCCCCATCTCTGAGCAGTCACTATGTGTTCCCCATCTTTGGGCAGTCACTATGTGTTCCCCATCTCTGGGCAGTCACTATGTGTTCCCCATCTCTGGGCAGTCACTATGTGTTCCCCATCTCTGGGCAGTCACTATGTGTCTCCCATCTCTGGGCAGTCACTATGTGTCTCCCATCTCTGGGCAGTCACTATGTGTCTCCCATCTCTGGGCAGTCACTATGTGTTCCCCATCTCTGAGCAGTCACTATGTGTTCCCCATCTCTGAGCAGTCACTATGTGTTCCCCATCTCTGGGCAGTCACTATGTGTTCCCCATCTCTGAGCAGTCACTATATGTCTCCCATCTCTGGGCAGTCACTATGTGTTCCCCATCTCTGAGCAGTCACTATGTGTTCCCCATCTCTGGGCAGTCACTATGTGTTCCCCATCTCTGGGCAGTCACTATGTGTTCCCCATCTCTGGGCAGTCACTATGTGTTCCCCATCTCTGAGCAGTCACTATGTGTTCCCCATCTCTGGGCAGTCACTATGTGTTCCCCATCTCTGGGCAGTCACTATGTGTTCCCCATCTCTGAGCAGTCACAATGTGTTCCCCATCTCTGGGCAGTCACTATGTGTTCCCCATCTCTGGGCAGTCACTATGTGTCTCCCATCTCTGAGCAGTCACTATGTGTTCCCCATCTCTGGGCAGTCACTATGTGTTCCCCATCTCTGGGCAGTCACTATGTGTTCCCCATCTCTGGGCAGTCACTATGTGTTCCCCATCTCTGGGCAGTCACTATGTGTTCCCCATCTCTGGGCAGTCACTATGTGTTCCCCATCTCTGGGCAGTCACTATGTGTTCCCCATCTCTGAGCAGTCACTATGTGTTCCCCATCTCTGGGCAGTCACTATGTGTTCCCCATCTCTGGGCAGTCACTATGTGTTCCCCATCTCTGGGCAGTCACTATGTGTTCCCCATCTCTGGGCAGTCACTATGTGTTCCCCATCTCTGGGCAGTCACTATGTGTTCCCCATCTCTGAGCAGTCACTATGTGTTCCCCATCTCTGAGCAGTCACTATGTGTTCCCCATCTCTGGGCAGTCACTATGTGTTCCCCATCTCTGGGCAGTCACTATGTGTTCCCCATCTCTGGGCAGTCACTATGTGTTCCCCATCTCTGGGCAGTCACTATGTGTTCCCCATCTCTGGGCAGTCACTATATGTCTCCCATCTCTGAGCAGTCACTATGTGTTCCCCATCTCTGGGCAGTCACTATGTGTTCCCCATCTCTGGGCAGTCACTATGTGTTCCCCATCTCTGGGCAGTCACTATGTGTTCCCCATCTCTGGGCAGTCACTATGTGTCCCCCATCTCTGGGCAGTCACTATGTGTCTCCCATCTCTGAGCAGTCACTATGTGTCTCCCATCTCTGGGCAGTCACTATGTGTCTCCCATCTCTGGGCAGTCACTATGTGTCTCCCATCTCTGGGCAGTCACTATGTGTCTCCCATCTCTGGGCAGTCACTATGTGTCTCCCATCTCTGGGCAGTCACTATGTGTTCCCCATCTCTGAGCAGTCACTATGTGTTCCCCATCTCTGGGCAGTCACTATATGTTCCCCATCTCTGAGCAGTCACTATATGTCTCCCATCTCTGGGCAGTCACTATTTGTTCCCCATCTCTGAGCAGTCACTATGTATTCCCCATCTCTGGGCAGTCACTATGTGTTCCCCATCTCTGGGCAGTCACTATGTGTTCCCCATCTCTGGGCAGTCACTATGTGTTCCCCATCTCTGGGCAGTCACTATGTGTTCCCCATCTCTGGGCAGTCACTATGTGTTCCCCATCTCTGGGCAGTCACTATGTGTTCCCCATCTCTGGGCAGTCACTATGTGTTCCCCATCTCTGAGCAGTCACTATGTGTTCCCCATCTCTGGGCAGTCACTATGTGTTCCCCATCTCTGGGCAGTCACTATGTGTTCCCCATCTCTGGGCAGTCACTATGTGTTCCCCATCTCTGGGCAGTCACTATGTGTTCCCCATCTCTGGGCAGTCACTATGTGTTCCCCATCTCTGGGCAGTCACTATGTGTTCCCCATCTCTGGGCAGTCACTATGTGTTCCCCATCTCTGGGCAGTCACTATGTGTTCCCCATCTCTGGGCAGTCACTATGTGTTCCCCATCTCTGAGCAGTCACTATGTGTCTCCCATCTCTGGGCAGTCACTATGTGTCTCCCATCTCTGGGCAGTCACTATGTGTCTCCCATCTCTGGGCAGTCACTATGTGTCTCCCATCTCTGGGCAGTCACTATGTGTCTCCCATCTCTGGGCAGTCACTATGTGTCTCCCATCTCTGGGCAGTCACTATGTGTCTCCCATCTCTGGGCAGTCACTATGTGTTCCCCATCTCTGGGCAGTCACTATGTGTCCCCCATCTCTGGGCAGTCACTATGTGTCCCCCATCTCTGGGCAGTCACTATGTGTTCCCCATCTCTGGGCAGTCACTATGTGTTCCCCATCTCTGGGCAGTCACTATGTGTTCCCCATCTCTGGGCAGTCACTATGTGTCCCCCATCTCTGGGCAGTCACTATGTGTCCCCCATCTCTGGGCAGTCACTATGTGTCCCCCATCTCTGGGCAGTCACTATGTGTCCCCCATCTCTGAGCAGTCACTATGTGTCCCCCATCTCTGAGCAGTCACTATGTGTCCCCCATCTCTGAGCAGTCACTATGTGTTCCCCATCTCTGGGCAGTCACTATGTGTTCCCCATCTCTGGGCAGTCACTATGTGTTCCCCATCTCTGGGCAGTCACTATGTGTTCCCCATCTCTGGGCAGTCACTATGTGTTCCCCATCTCTGGGCAGTCACTATGTGTTCCCCATCTCTGAGCAGTCACTATGTGTTCCCCATCTCTGAGCAGTCACTATGTGTTCCCCATCTCTGAGCAGTCACTATGTGTTCCCCATCTCTGAGCAGTCACTATGTGTTCCCCATCTCTGGGCAGTCACTATATGCCTCCCATCTCGGGCCAAATGATGCAGATTCAATCAAATTGACTGAATTCTGACCGGAATTGGATTTAGTAAATATGATTTATTTATTTTTTTGTTAATTTCCCTGAAGTGTGAATTGCCTAAACTTCAAAGTGAATGTAACATTTTAGATCAAAATGCAAAATTTCCCCAAGTCAGCTATATTTTAATCTCTGCAATTTCGATCTAAAGTTTGAAACACACAATAATTCCCATTATACTGAATCCTCCCCTCTCTCTATATAAAGTGACTCAGGCTTTTAATGTTGTTTTGCAGACCTGTGTATTGGAAACATGGAAATCTTTCTACCACACGCTTAGAGCAGCTCCTAAAGAGAAGTTCCTACATTCTGGATGATGTGACTGGGGGTGGAAGCTTGTTAATTCCCATTGTCAATCAGAGTGACGCAGGAATATATGAGTGCTTTGTGGGGGGCGCTCTGGCTGGGCGTTTTCATGTGATTATTCCACAATTCCAGTACAACAATAAAGAGCACGTCCTCAGCCCAGTGGGGTCATTGATACTTGGCATTGCGGTCTTCCTAATTTTTATGTTCCTTTTAAGCACGGCTAATGTTTGCAGAAAACCCACATGGTTTGTTCTTCGTTAGTTACAGCTTGCTTTATGTGCTCACTACATCAGCAACTACTCTACACAAAGGAACGGAAAATAAAATCTAAAGCCAAACCGGAGTCTTTGTTTTCATGTCAATAAGAATACACTGTATTGCCCTTCGTTAGATCAGCGTAACAGGACGGGGATGTTTCTCCTCCATCCACTTGTGGTTTTTTTTTTTTATAAATCTTTGTTTGAATTTAGACAAGAATAATTTACAAATATCTCATACCAAAATAAAAAAACATCAATGAATATCTAACATTCAATCTATACAATTACTTCTAACATACGCCATTCATACACAGAAAGAGTGGGATAAGGACACAGCATACGTAGGATACATTATTTATCTCTTATTCTTTAACATCTCAAAAATCTGAAGCGAGTTAGTGAACTACTCATAGACTTCTAGAATTTGTAAGCACTTTATTGCCATCTCATATTTCTCTACATTATCTTTCCCCCTATATATACCTATCTCGTTATTGATCTGAGACAACAGCTGAACAGAATTTTTCCAGCTTCTTGCTATCAGAATCTTCACTGCCATGAAAGAATGAATAGTTAAAAATTGTTGGTATAAAGGTAAATCAGGCCAGTGGAGATGTAGAAGCGCCGAGGTTGGAGATTGATCTATCAAAATTTTATCCCAAACATATAATCTTCTGAAAACCTCGTCCCTTAGTTTCTTAATTAATTTGCAACTCCACCAAATATGGATAAAGCTTCCAATTTCACTCCCACATCTCCAACAAATGTCAGACTCATTATGGTCAATTCTATTTGGTCTACTTGGCACTAAATACCAACGATAGCATATTTTATAATGCGTCTCACACAAAATCGTATTATGAATATTTTTTTTTACCATTAACATCATATTACCCCAGATCGTGAAATCAATTTTTAAGTTACATTCCTTTTCCCATCTTTTTATTCGTTTAGACATTATGTCTTTAGGAGCCGATCTTATCAAAGCGTAGCAATTAGCCATATTTTCCTTAGGACTTTCACTTCCAAAAATTTGCTTTATGGGACCACTGCTTGTTGTATTACCCTTATCAAGAGATTTCCCTACAAAATACTTTATTCTTAAATACCGGAAGGCCTCTACTTGAGAAAGGCCAAATTCTTTAGACAGAGTTAAAAAATCTTTCATTTTGTCCCTTATTATTATATCATCCAATGTTTGAATATTCCCATCTTTCCAGGAATCTATTTTTAAGTCGGGCATTGAAGCCTCCAATAATTCTATCTCCATAAAGCCAAAAATATTACCCAGAATTTTTAGTTTTTTCCTTATCATAAACCAATTATTAAATAAATGATTTAACATTATATTTTTAACTTCCTTCTCAGTATTCTTGGGTTGCCAAAGATACTTAATTAGTTC
Organism: Pelobates fuscus; assembly: GCF_036172605.1. Taxonomy (NCBI): domain Eukaryota; kingdom Metazoa; phylum Chordata; class Amphibia; order Anura; family Pelobatidae; genus Pelobates; species Pelobates fuscus. The sequence continues at coordinate 816,991 of NC_086327.1, read as the reverse complement.
CTTCCTATTCAATGATTGGGACTCTAGTCCAAACCAGCCAGTTTTTTCAGAATCTTTTTTGCTCAATAACTGGGTATGGTATATAATAGTGGCTTCATAATGACTTATAATATAGGCCGGTGAAATAGCTCAGTGGGCTAATGCATCAGCAGAATCTGTTCTAACCCTTGGGTTGACTCAGCCCTTCATCCTTCCGAGGTAGATAAAATGAGTACCATTAAATTGGGTGATAGTACCAACCCCTGGATGTTGGGCTAAGGTAACATCCCCAGGACGTACTTGGAAACCAGAGTAATCTGAATGTACCTTTCCTGGTTAAATACTTTGTTATTATTAATATTTGGGAAGTTTACCCCTCCTTGCCCTATAGTATTTGTTAATTGGTCTAAACTAATCCGAGGCTTTTTCCCTTTCCAAATAAAATTCTTAAATAGCCTTTGTATTATCTCCAACCATGGTAAGGAAATTTTTAAGGGAACCATTCTAAAAAGTAAGTCCATCTTGGAACTATATACGCATTTATTATGTTTATCCTTCCCATCCAACTAAAAAACAAATGATTCCACTTTTTTAACGATATCCCGGTGGATTTCAATAGCCTTGTAAAATTAAGCTCTACCATTTTTTCTATATTATCCGATATTAGTACTCCCAAATATTCAAAGCTACCATTAGCATCCGTAAAACCATATGTCTTTATAAATTCATTCTTCCACTCTTTTTTACAATTTTTAAATATCACTATTGTTTTTTCTGTATTTATCTTATAATTTGAAATATTGCTGTATGCTTCTATTTCCTTTATCAAATTATTGACCGATTTAGTAGGATCTGTAAGAGTCAGAATAGTGTCATCTGCATACATGCTAATTTTTAGATCTCTATCAGGGGTTGGTACCCCCCTAATATCAGGGTTATCTCTTATTCTAATTGCAAGAGCTTCCATAGATAGGATATATAATATTGGTGACAACGGGCACCCTTGTCGGGTGCCATTTTTTAATGGAAACCAATCTGAGCATAAGTCTATACCCACCACCCTCGCCATCCGATTTTGATAAATAGAACCCATTGCCTTCAGAACCCCCATCATAAATCCCCACCCGACCCTGTCAAAGGCCTTTTCTGCATCCAGTGACAGAGTCAGGAGGGGAATCTGAGTTCTATCTCCTCAATCCAGAACGTTAATCATTCTTCTTATATTGGTACTCGCTTGTCTAGTAGGGACAAACCCTATCTGATCTCTATCCACCAAGTCCATAACTATTTTTTTTAACCTGTCGGCCAGTATGGATGAGAATAATTTGGAGTCCACATTAATAAGCGAAATTGGACGGTAGTTTTTTAGTTCTTGAGGATCCTTATCTTTTTTATGAATTGGGATTATATTTGCGTATAATAATTCTTTAGGGCCTATACCTTTCTATTAAATTTCATTATATATTTTAGTTAAGTGTTTTGCCAAGATATCTCCATATATTTTATAAAATCTATTGGTCAGACCATCTGGGCCAGGGGTTTTATATCTAACAAGTTTCTTAATGGCAGCTGTAAATTCCTTCTTTTGCAGGGGAGCATTTAGTATTTTTTTTTTGTTCCTCTGAAAGCTTTGGAAAATGTATTTCCCTCAGATACTCTTTTATTATCTCCTCTTTTGGTTGATTAGGCATATTATACAGCTCTTCATAATATATTTGAAAAGCTTTGGCGATACTTTCTGTTTTTTTGTATAATATTAAATCCTTTCTGATTCTGCTGATCCTATTCTTACCGTTTGTTTTCTTAAGTTTTTTAGTTAGCCATTTATTGATCTTATTATTGTCATAATAAAAGTTTACTTTCATCCTCTCCATATTTTTTTCTATTCGTTCTCTTTCTATTTTCTCTATTTTCGTTTTAATCTCTAAAAGTTGTTTGAGTGAGTCGATAGTTAGCAACCTTTTATTTCTTCTTGCCAACAGATAGTATTCTATATATAATTTTTCTCTGTTCTGACCTCCGAGTTATTCTCTTTGAAATACCATTGTATCAATTCCCCAATTCATATTTGGTCTGCCTTATTGTTCAAAATATTATCATCTAAACGCCAAGTCATATTGGGTCTACATTTTTTATCATCTTTTGTATTAAAAATAATATAGCTGGGGCGGAGCCTGCGCTCGAGCTGCATGGATGCGTAGGGACGGAGCTCCCCAGCTAACGGCTACCTAAGCATTGATTACAGCAACCTAACAGCACGAAATCGCACTAAAAGCCGGTATAACCGATATGGCACAGAGAGGAGAAAGAAAAATGGCGGAAGCAAGGGAGAAATACTCCTTTTTCGCCACGAAACCAGCGGGCCAGAAAGCACCAGCACAGTCACAACAAGATGGCGACGGTAGTTTAGACGACACTGACCTGTCTCGTCCACACTCCCCACAGGACACTCTCCAAATTCAAGGAGAGCAGTTCCAAAGAATGCTTGACGATATGGCAATTAAAATACAATCTAAAAAATGAATGTATACACAAACGAAGTGGAGTAAAGTGTGGTGGCAACCAGAAATTGCCACAAATCACCTGAGTGGAAACCCCTTACACCACTCGAAAAAATACAATAAAGAAATACATACAATGTCGTAGGTGAATCACACTTCTGATAATCTCTGTAAAGAATATATAAAAAACAATATAGTGTAATATTGTCTAAACAGTGTATTGATAGGAGTAGGAGTCAGGTACTCACAAGCCTAGAGCCAAATCACAGCATATGGCTCTCATGTATGTTGCTTTGGGACTCTTTATACAGGGGGTCCCTCTCCTGTTTTCAGACAACCCTCTGGTTCTTTCAGTTGGGAAATGATTCAGGTTCCACACCTCCTTAATTTTACTCCATATTGTGGAGGAATTGTGGAGGAATAAATAGTTTTTTTGCAAGACACAATTGGAAGTGTGGCACCTGAATCATTTCCCAACTGAAAGAACCAGAGGGTTGTCTGAAAACAGGAGAGGGACCCCCTGTATAAAGAGTCCCAAAGCAACATCCATGAGAGCCATATGCTGTGATTTGGCTCTAGGCTTGTGAGTACCTGACTCCTACTCCTATCAATACACTGTTTAGACAATATTACACTATATTGTTTTTTATATATTCTTTACAGAGATTATCAGAAGTGTGATTCACCTACGACATTGTATGTATTTCTTTATTGTACAATTAAAATACAAGCCACAGTACAATCCGCTATAGCGGAACTCAGGCGAGACATTCAGGATGGCGGCAACCGCACAGCTCACATAGAAAATGAGATTGCTGACTACGCTGCTGCGCACAACAGCATGGCACAGCGAGTGGAAGAAATGGAGGAGCGGTTAGCAAAACAAGAGCTGGAATGCATAGATTTGGAAGACAGATTCCTGCGTCAGAACTCGAGAGTTAGAGGGATTTCTGAAGACGTACAAGTGGCAGACCTTGTGGCTTACCTAACGGGCTTATTCCACGCTTTGGCCCCTGATATCCCGCCCAACATGATGCTCCTGGACAGGGCACATAGGGTGGCGAGACCACAACACCTAGCAGCAACTACCGTTAGAGATGTGCTCACTAAAGTACATTACTACCACGTGAAAGAGGTCATCCTCCGGTCCAGACGTCCATCACAAGACTTGCCAGAACAATACAGATCGATACAAGTGTACGCGGACCTCTCTGCAGACACACTACGACAGAGACGAGACTTCAAGGAAATCACTTCAGAATTAAGGAACAGAAGCATTCCATATCGCTGGGGTTTCCCCATTAAACTGCTAATATCAAAAGATGGGAAGACACATACAGCCATAGATGTAGCTGCAGGTACCCGCCTATTGAGAAGCTGGGGTTTCAACACATCCACCACGAGTGAGAAGCACACTAGACCCGCAGAGATCCAACCGGAGTGGAAAGCGGTCAAGCAATCCAAAACAGGGAGAACACAAACGAGCAAATAACGAAACTGGCTGGATGCCAGTAAATCAGTCCCACTCAGACGTAATTGGACTCTGTCACTTAAGATAACGCACGGACAGTAAAAGACACGGAAGACCCTTTGGACTTATGGGTTATACCACTCACAGGACTCTGTCTAAAATTGGGTAATATACCTCTCTAAAGTTTCAGGGTATGTTTAATACTGCTTAACTAATTGTCGCAGGGAGGAATTGAGACAAGGGTAAATGGAGGAGGTAAGAGTTGGGCCGATCTATGGGAATGTACAACCCCTGCTAAGGACCAATACAGGCCCCATTCCGTTGCAGCACCTGCCTACAGGACACAGCTGCTTTATATACACTCCCTCCCAAGAAACGATATAGCTCCCAATATACCCAGGAGATGCTCTATAATGGCAACAAAACAGACAAGAGGGCCATAGGCCATATCACGAGTTACATCCATGTCCCAAGTAATGCAGGGACTTCATTGTCACTTCTCCACTTCAAATGACAGGTGACAAAAGTAAGAGCCGGAGGCAGGGGGACCCCGGTCACCTTGGTGTCCGGGGGCCCTGACCTGGATGTATACACCCCCGAGGAGGGCACAGCTAGTGGGAGAAACTAGCAGGGTAGGCTACCTCTACAAGATCCCCTAGGGCATTATGCGGGGGAAGTTGTTGTATTTATGTTTATGTATATATGTTACATGTTTTTTTCCTTTGGCAATGTCTATGTTCACACACGGGATTCTATACAAACACCATAGCAAGATCACACTTAAAGCAATTCTCACAGATGGGAACACTCATTCGCAAAAAAGCGATAGGGATTGGAAGGGAACCGCTGAAGTCACAAGCTCTCAAATAGGCGAGATTCTTTACCAACACAAGATAAGCCCCAATCAGGCTCACCACGGACCACCCACAAGACACACCACAGGGGTTCAAAGCGTTAATCACCCTTCACATTCAGTCTAAAACTATACTCCCACAATGTACAGGGACTCAATATACCCTTTAAACGTCACGCCCTAGAAAGGGAACTCAGAAAAACGCAAGCAGACATTATATATCTACAAGAAACACACTTCAGAACTGACGCCTACCCACCAATAGGCGTCCGGTCATACCCACACCAGCTCCATGTCACGACCCCACAAAAATCCAAAGGGGTATCGATCCTCCTCAGAAAGGACCTCACAGTGACAACTAATGCACACTTCATAGACCCAAGAGGCCGTTACATTATTTGGCAGTGCACTATAAATGACCTAGAATACACACTGGTAAATATATATTCCCCTAGCAAAAACAGATAAAATAAGAAAAGGCACCTTAGTGGTCAGTGGAGACCTCAACCATGTCCTAGACCCTAAAATGGACTCCACCAGACCTCCCACCACCCCTCACTATAACACTCTCAAAAAACACAGCAAGGCCCTCAGAACACTGCTGGCCACCTTCGGACTCCGAGATGTATGGAGAGCCCTTCACCCGAAAGAAAAAATATACACGCACCACTCGAAAGTGCACAACACATACTCAAGAATTGATGGCTGTCTGATGCATGACTCTGCCATGACCCAAGTACTGAGCTGTGACATACAAGCTATTAACTGGTCAGACCATGCCCCGATAATAACGACACTTGATAGCACATATGAATTCAAACACAGAAGTCCCTGGCGCCTCAATGAGAGCCTACTCCGAGACACAGAATTCTGCGCAAAACTAGAGAACGAACTAAAACAGTATTTTTGCACAAACTCCACGTACAGAACCCGCATATGCTCTGGCTAGCCCACAAAGCAGTTATCAGAGGTACATTAATAAGCAGAGCATCATTCCTCAAGAAGCAAACAGACAAAGAACTGACTCAAACCAAACAGAAGCTAGAACAAACACACAGGGACAATCAAATACACCCGACGAGAGAACACAAGCTACAAATAACAGCCCTACAAGAAAAGCTCAGAGAGATTAGACTACACAAGTTTGGATTCATGCTCCACAGACTGAAATCACACGCATACACCCAGGGGAACAAGGCCAGCAAACTCCTAGCCCAAAGATTGAAAGACAAACAACAACAAACACGTATAGAACACTTACTGAATAAGGCAGGACACAAAATACATCTCCCAGAGGAGATCTGCAGAGAATTCACACAATATTACGGCCGACTCTATAACCTAAAGGATGACCCGAACGCCCCAAACTGTTCTCCCGTGAGCATACAAACATACTTGGCGGAGATCCCCCTACCAACCTTAACAGATCCCCAAAAACAAAGCCTAATGTCCCCCATCACAGAGACTGAGTTAAGCGAATACATCGACTCTCTACCGAAAGGGAAATCCCCGGGCCCCAACAGGTACACAAATGAATACTACTCTAAATGTAAACACCTTTTAACCCCACACCTCACAACCACATTCAACCACGCACTACTTACAGGATCCTTCCCCTCTGAATTTCTAGCAGCGAGGGTGATCCCCCTCCCAAAACAGGGCAAACCACCGACACTTTGTCAGAATTTTCGTCCAATATCGCTGTTAAACACTGACACCAAACTGTACGCCAAGATTTTAGCCTCACGACTCAAAAACATCCTTCCGACGATTATTTCAGATGACCAAGTCGGCTTTGTCCAGGGACGACAGGGCTCGGACAACACCCGCAAAGTAGTAGACATACTACAGACAATACACATGGATAAGAAACAAGGCATCCTAATTTCCTGGGACGCGGAAAAAGAATTAGACAGACTAAACTGGCTTTTTCTAGACGCTGTTCTCAAAAAATTTGACTTCCCACAAACGTATTTAACGGCGATTAAAGCCTTATATAGCGCCCCAAACGCAGCGGTGTCAACATCCGGGTTCCACTCGCCATTACAAACGGAACCAGACAGGGTTGCCCCTTGTCTCCGCTTCTTTATGTTTTGGCCTTAGAACCACTAGCAGAATCGATTAGACACAATCCCAACATCCATGGGATAACTATTAATGGCCAGGACTATAAAATAAACCTGTTCGCAGAATGTCCTATTAACTTTGTCCCAACCAAACGTTTCTCTCCCCAATCTTCAAAAAGAACTTCAAAATTACAGCGCACAGTCATATTACAAACTCAACACTACAAAGACCCAGGCAATGGGACATGGACAAACTGAAGATGGCGTGCAATTATGACTGGAGACAGGACCACCTTACCTTTTTGGGGATTAAATTAACCAGCACACACAGAGCTCTGTTCAACATGAACTACCAAAAATGACACACGGACATAGTAAACACTCTAAAGAAATGGGAAGGAACATTTATGTCCTGGGTGGGCAGATGTGCAGCCATCAAAATGATGATTCTGCCAAAACTCTTGTACCTCTTTCGTACACTACCAATCAACGTCCCCACTAAATTCCTAAAATCCATACAGACGACATTACTACAATTTAGCTGGCAACACAAGAGACCGAGGGTCCCCTGGAGTCTCCTCTCACGCAAAGTGAGATGCGGAGGAATAGGCTTCCCAGACATAAGAGAGTATTACAGAGCCACTCAACTAGCTAACATTATCGGTTGCAATGCCCAGCCACAGACACAACAATGGGTGACACTGGAGTCCTCCAGATTAGAGGGGAGACACCTGACACACCTCCTGTGGGCCCCCAGGGAGATTAGACCCGCATCTCCCATGATACTGCCGACCACCAGGCTCATGCTCTCAATCTGGGATATAAATAGACATAGGGTGTGCTCACCATCCAAGTGGTCACCAGCGACCCCGCTGAAAACATTACATGCGCTAAATCAGTCTTTCAACTATAAGATTTGGGCTTCACGCAACGCAACCTATTTACACCAACTTACTCACCAGGGCGCTCTAAGGAGCTTTCCAGACCTAAAAGCTCAATTCGAGATACCACAAAAGGCTCACTTCTCGTACTTACAACTATCACAGACTTTTCAAAAGGGAATTGACAGCACAGGAGTGGGACAAAGCCTTCACTGCATACATGGGTTCATCGATGTGCGCCTCACACCTCGAGACATCGAGGAAGATACTATACAGATGGTATCTAACACCCGACAAACTATCCAAAATGTACCATTCTACTAGCAATAAATGTTGGAGATGCCAGGGTACACCCGGTAATACAATCCATATATTGTGGAGGTGCCCTCTTATTCAGACTTTCTGGGGCACTGTGAGCAATGTAATCAAATGCAGCAGAAAAACACATATGCCACTAACAGCAGAGGCCTACTTACTACACATTGTACCACCCAAACTTCCCAAGCATGTCCGTAAACTGGTGTTTCTAATAGTAATAGCAGCACAAACATCAATTGACAGACATTGGAAGTCTGGCTTGACCCCAACTTTGGAAGAACTGCTTAAATTAATATCCACAAATGTAGCATACGAAAGGTTCTCAACACCCCATAGGAACACAAGGCAATCAATTGTACGGATGTACGACATGTGGACCGACTACAAGTCCCAACAACCCCAGTATAGGGGGAAAGATCACATTGGATTAGCCGTTTAATCAATAGACCAATCACCTAGACTCACGTACAAGCAACCCAAGATGGGTTAAATGAGAGACAGGCACACACAGTCGCTAACATAGTACTTGCCATACCTGTAAATAGTTTCAAACTTTCGTATGTCTGTTCCAATGTATTTGTCTCGACTGGATACAATATTCATTATGCAGGTACAGCCTCACACTAGGCTCCTTATGGAGCAGCCTCAGAGGCAGTGATGCCACAACATTTTATGATACGACGAGGACTGGTACCAATTTCATAATATGCATTTTCACCCTTTAACCTCCCCCACCCCTCTCTTATTTCTGTATCCCATCCACTGTTTATATAACAAAATAAAAATGGTCAATACAAAAAAATAATAAAATAGCTATGGTCTGACCATATATTCTCTTCTATATGTATATCTTTTAATTGGTCTACCAGCTTTGCTTCACCCAATATAAAATCTATTCTAGAAAGAGAAGAATGTACTTTTGAGAAGTGCGTGTATTCTCGTTCCTCTGGGTTATAAACCCTCATAGGCAGTGGCGTACACATGACCCATGGGGCCCCGGTGCGAAAATTGATCCGTGGGCCCCCCCAACCCCCCGCGCTTACTCTGGCGGACCGGGGCCGCAACACATTGCGGCGGGCACCTGGTCGCAGGGGTCGCAGGGGTTGCAGGGCTGCGAACCCTGCGACCGCGGTATGTACGCCAGTGCATACAGATGCACACACACTTAAAGGACCACTACAGACACCCAGATCACATCAGCTCAATGAAGTGGTCTGGGTGTCAGGTCCCTCTAGTTTTAACCCTGCATCTGAAAACATAGCAGTTTCAGAGAAACTGCTATGTTTCACTGAGGGTTAATCCAGCCTCTAGTGGCTGTCTCACTGACAGCCGCTAGAGGCGCTTCCGCGATTCTAAGACACTGAACGTCCATAGAAAAGCATTGAGTAATGCTTTCCTATGGGCGGTTTGAATGCGTATTCGGAGCTGAGAGGCGGAGGGATCCCCTGCGCCAAGGGAGTCCGGCGCTGGAGAAAGGTAAGTGCTGAAGACACACACACACTCTCACAAACAGACGCATACACGCTAGCTAACAGACACACACATTTACTGACAGAGACACACTCAACGACAGACATACATACACACTTACAAAACATACACTCTCACTGACAAACACACACTCACTAACAGACATCAAACAGACTCACTAACACACACAAACAGACACACAGTAACACAATCACTGACACTCACTAGCAGACACACACTCACTCACTGACACTAGCAGACACACACACTCTAACACACACACAAACACACTCAGTAACAGACACACACAGTAACACACTCACTGACACTCACTAGCAGACACAAACACTCTAACACACACACTCACACTAACTCACACACTAACACTCACACTTACACACACACACACACACACACTCACACACACTAACGTTTTTTTATTTTATTTTATTTAATCCCCCCAGCCTCCTTACCTTTTGGAGTGCTGAGGGGATTCCCTGGGGTCCAGTGGTGCTGCTGGGCTCCTGGGGGGGCCGGTCACCCGGAAGGCAGTCAGGCTGGCGGGCGCGCGAGGGAGCACTCTCCCCTGAGTGCTTCCTCTTCAGCTCCCTCGCGCGCCGCGTACTGATACCGGCGCCGGAAGATGACGTCATCTTCCGGCTCCGGTATCAGTGCGGTGCGCGAGGGAGCTGAAGAGGAAGCACTCAGGGGAGAGTGCTCCCTCGCGCGCCCGCAGGACCGGCCAGCCGGGTGACAGCAGGGCCAGCCTCGGGGGGCCCGGAGGTGGCCGGCTCCTGGGCCCCCCAGGAGAAGAAGCTGGCCCAGTGGCTACATACCGGGTCGCAGGGGCGCCTGGGCCCCCTGGTGGGCCGGGCCCGGTCGCAGCCGCGACCCCTGCGACCCTGGTATGTACGCCACTGCTCATAGGCGTGCGCAGCCTTTTGCATTAGGGTGTGTACCCTAAAGCACAAACACACGCCGCATGTGTGCATATATATATATATATATATATATATAAACATACATACATACACACACATACATATACTGCTGTTTGTGTGTGTGTGCTGTTAGTGCGCTGTGTGAGGGTGCTGTGTGTGTAAGGGTGCTGTGTGTGTGTGTGAGTGTGCTGTTAGTGTGATGTGTGTGAGGGTGTTCGTAGTGTGCTATGTGTGTGAGGGTGCTGTTTGTGTGCTGTGTGTGAGGGTGCTGGTAGTGTGCTGTGTGTGAGGGTGTTTGTGTATGTGTGTTAGGGTCCTGTTAGTGTGCTGTGTGTGAGGGTGCTGTTTGTGTGATATGTGTGTGTGAGGGTGCTGTTTGTGTCGTGTATTTGTGAGGGTGCTGTTAGTGTGCGGTGTGTGAGTGTGCTGTTTGTGTGAGGGTGCTGTTAGTGTGCTGTGTGTGAGGGTGTTGTGTGTTTGTGAGGGTGTTGTGTGTTTGTAAGGGTGTTGTGTGTGTGTGTTTGTGAGGGTGCTCTTAGTGTGCTTTGTGTGTGTGTGTGTGTGAAGATGCTCTGTGTGTGAGGGTGCTGTATGTGTGCTGTGTGTGGGTGCGGGTGCTGTATGTGTGTGGGTGCTGTTTGTGTGCTGTGTGTGTGAGGGTGCTGTTTGTGTGCTGTGTATGTGAGGGTGCCATATGTGCGCGCTGTTTGTGTTAGGGTGCTGTATGTGTGTAGGTGCTGTGTGTGTGTGTGTGCTGTATGTTTGGAGGGATTGTGAAGGTGGGGGCAGATTAGTAAATAACCCCCCTCCCTTCTTACCTTATGTAGGGAGGGGGGATCCTTGCTGTCCAAGGGAGAGTGAACTCTAGCCTGCAGGGCTAGAGTTCACTCTCGCGAGATCTGAGCATTGCCACGGCAACACTCAGATCTCGCGAGAGGAACCTGGCGGAGCTTCTGTCTAGAGCTCCCCGGGTCCTCTCCTGCCTCCCTCCATGCTGCTGTGGGCTGGTGAGGTAGATCTTTGATGTCCCCGCCGGCCCATGGAGGCTAAGAGCAGAGCCGGCACTCAGATAGCGCCAGCTCTGCATGAGCCGACAGGGGAGATCCCTGGGGAATAAAGTGTGGGGTCTCTCCCAAGATTCCCACCACCCCCCAAAAAATAATATATAATATATATATAAGCGTACACACACACATACACTCACACACACATACATTCAAAGACACACACTCACAGACAATCACACACACACTTACAGACACACATATATTCACAGGCACACACAGGCACACACACATACATTCACAGACACACTCACAGACACACACACACTTACAGACACATACACTCACAGACACACACATACATTCAGACACACACATTCACAGACACACATACACTCACAGACACACACACATACATTCACAGACACACTTACAAACACATACACACTTTCAGACACACACATACATTCATTCAGACACACACACATTTACAGACACACACATTTACAGACACACATACATTCACAGACACACATACACACACTTACAGACACACACATTCACAAATTACTGTTTTTAATAAAAAAATTGTCCACCCAGCCTCCCTACCTGGAGTGCTGGCGTGGACTTGTCCCTGGGGTCCAGTGGGGTGGGCGCCTCTCTCCATATCAGCTTCTCTCCATATCAGCCGCAGCGAGGGAGCTGTGTGTTCTATCTGCTCCCTCTCGCCGCGCGGGCTGTCTACTGTAGCTGGGAGCCGGAATTTGATGTCATATTCCGGCTCCCAGCATCAGCAAACGGCGCGCGGCGAGAGGGAGCAGATAGAACACACCGCTCCCTCGCTGCGGCTGATATGGAGAGAAGCTGATATGGACAGGGGGAACACGGGGAGAGGAAGGGGGACATTTGGGGGCGCTGAGTGCCTGCAGGAACGGCGTTCCTGCTCAAAAAAAGTGCAGGAACACTGTTCCTGCAGGACTCAATCCATAGCGCGTGCCGCGGGGATTAGGGTGTGCCGAGGCACACCCGGCACACCCCGTGCGCACGCCTATGTATACCCTCCATATGTCTAATAGGTTATTTTCTTGAAGTATATTTCTCAATATCCTAGTTTGATTTATCAGATGTTTAGTTATCGGTTTATTATTTTTAGTTTTTTTTTTGTCTAGATCTGTATCTAGCACACAGTTAAAATCACCCATAATAACTAGTAACCCTATTTTAACCTTATCTACTTTTTCCATAATCATTTTAAAATATTTAGTTGGTAGTACGTTTGGAAGGTATATATTTACCAAAGAATAGACTTTCTCCTCCATCCTACATATTAATATCTGATACCGGCCCTCTATATCTACTTCTTCATATATAACTTCTTGATTTACTCTTTTCGAGAAAATTATAGACACCCCTCTTTTTTTTTTTTTATTTAAAGACGCTTGTGAAATTATTTCATATCCCTCATCTTTCCACCTGATCTTATCGACTTTATTCCAGTGTGTCTCTTGCAACATCGCTATATCTATTCCTTTTTTTTTTAGCAGTTCCTTCAACATAATTCTTTTATATGGGGTATTTAACCCCTGAACATTGAGTGAAATACACTTCAGATCTTAATAATTGTCATTGCCATCCCTCCCACATCTATCACACACACCTGAGCTCTCATAATACAGAGAGACCCATACTCACACTTACTATGGAGGTGACAAAATATCTCCTCAATCTGCAAGCCTTGACAATATCTTGTATATTGTCTAGGGCTAAGGTCTATACCTGACCTTAAAGTGGAAGCTCGTAGGGGGCAATGAAACCGGTTTATATATTTATATATTCATCTTATGGGCCCAAGGATGGAAATGGACTTTCTTTTTGAGAAAAAAAAAAGAAGTATCTACATATCTTCCAACATTAACTTAATATTGTGCATAATTATTACTGTGGGCTCTCATTCCTACCCCTTTCCTTATACCTGTTTTATCATTTATCTAGTGTAAACCATTTTATATATTATTATTTGAAAACCTAAGTTTTATATTAAACTATAGTGATCGGACCATTCTTTACAAACTAGCTATTATACACTCTATATGTCAAGATATTACATCAATTCCTATAGTGAATTCTCTAGATGTCCATTCTATTAAATCATTTCCCTCTTTTCCTTTTTCCTCTCATCTTTTCTACTTCTCGTAAGAGATCCCAATATTTATACATGTGTTTTCTTAACTCCCAGCTTGTGCAATATAATATACATTATTTCTCCTTTGACTAAAGGCGTTTAATTTTACCTTCATTCCTACCCCTAACTTTGTGCCTATTGTCCTATATATCAACCATAAACCAAATTTAGTATACTTATTCATATCCTCGTATTATGCAAAAAAAAAAAGAATAATAAAATATATATATATATATATAAAGTCTCCATCTGTTCTTCCGCAGTAATCTCTGTTCTCCTTATATTCTTATTATTTAAATTGTTGTGTTGTCCAATCTTCTAATTCCTTGGGGTTCAAGATTACTCTTCTCGTGTCGTTCCAGTTTATTGTAATAGCTTTGCCTGGACCCCATCGATATCCAATGTCTCTTTCCTTCAAAATACTTTTTTCTCCCCATTCTTACTGATCTGGAAAGGTCTTGATAGATCTGAATATCCTTAAATTTATCATCTTCTGAAAATTTCTTATTTCTTATAGCATAGATTTTTTGCTGCTTGAGTAGTAGGGAATTGTCAGGGTACCTGCGGTCTCTACCTCCGAAAGAGGTAGAGACTTAGCTGTTCCTCCATCCAGACGGCCTGATGGCTCCCTTCCCCACGGTCTATCCGGTCATGCAAGGCCGGCCGCGAGGGAGTGACTGCCTTTTACAGCATCTAGGCAGGAAGTTGTCATCAGGACACTCCTCCGGAACGACCTGTCACTCAATTGCTACAGGACCAATCAGGACGCCTCGGAGGCGTGGTTACTGCTCTGAACAGGGTATTTAACAGAGCTTCGTTCATTAGCTCATTGCCCTGTCGTGGTTCTAGCTTGTTCTAGTCACTCTGTGCTTGTGTATTCTATTATCCCTTTTGGTTTTGACCCGGCTTGTTTACCTTACTCTGCTTATCTCTGTTACCCTTGATTCGGCTTGTCTCTCGCTTACCTGTCTTCTGTTACCCTCGACCTCGGCTTGTCTTTGACCATTCTATACTGTACTACTTACGTTAGTCCGGCCATTCTAAGGTCCGGTATACGTATCTGGCTACTGTTTGTACTCTGCGTGTTGGATCCCTGTCCCGATCCTGACAGGAATGTAGAGTAACAATCGTGTCTCTGGGATAAGCATTTTGCATTCCTTGAGGTTTTTTAATTCTATATATATTTTCCATACATACTGCCGGAACTTGTAATTGTAAATTTAATGCTGTAAAGAGATCTAATAAGTACTCTTTCATTTTATCATAGGAAATGGCTTCTGGTATGTTTTTTATCCTTATGTTTCTCGCTCTCATTCTTTCTTCAATCTGATTTAATCGATTGTCTAAATTTCCTAGTTCTGACTTCATCTTATTTTGTTCTTCTGTAATTAATTTGAAATGATTTGCTGTTTGTTCTTGGTTTTCTTCATGTTGATTTTTTCCATTCGTTTTGTCATTTGGGCAGTGCTGTTTTTTCTTGGTTTTCTTTGCCATAGCTATCTTCATGTTTATTTCTTCCATTCGTTTTGTCATTTGGGCAGTGCTGTTTGTTCTTGGTTTTCTTCGCCATAGCTATCTTCATGTTTATTTCTTCCATTCGTTTTGTCATTTGGGCAATTCTTTTTTTTAAAGATTTCAGTTTGGCTGTCCAGGCTGATCCTTATAAAGTCTTGGAAATTGGTTATAGAACTTATTTTATCCTCAGATAATGATTCATCTGTAAAAGATGTTTCTCCACCCTGCTTATTTTGTGGAGAAAAAAAAAGGTAGGGGCATATTTTCCATTTTTATTATCTTATTTAACCTCCTTATTTTTTGGGGGGATCTTCGGCATAGCCATTTATGCTGATATTTCTGGCTACTGTTTGTACTCTGCGTGTTGGATCCCTGTCCCGATCCTGACATTACGACAGGGCCAATGGATCCTGCAAGTACAAACAGTCAGCTTGCTTCTCCTGATCCTAGGTTTGAAGCCATGGATCACAGAATGGATCAGATGGCGCTTGCGCTACAGGCTCTATTATCTCGTGCCAATAACCCACCAGAGGAGATACATAATACCCCTGTTTCTCCTGTCGGTTCAGGTCTAGAGGTAGCCACAGTGGGTGCTTCTTCTCGCATTACCCCCCCAGTACGCTATGGTGGGGCTCCTGAGAAGTGTCGTGGTTTCTTAAACCAAATTAGTATCCATTTTGAATTGCAACCTCGCTCTTATCCTACAGATAGGGCAAAGGTAGGATTTATTATCACCCTACTTATTGAGAAAGCTCTGAGAAGGGCCAACCCATTATGGGAGAACGATCACCCATTAGTTTATAACTATAACGCCTTTGTAGCTGCTTTTAGAAGAACATTTGACCCTCCAGGTAGAAAGGTTAATGCAGCCAGATTACTGTTGCATCTGAAACAGGAGAACCGAACACTGGTGGATTATGCACTAGAGTTCAGGTCTCTGGCGTCAGAGGTCAAGTGGAATGAGCAGGCGTATATGGATGTATTTTTGAATGGCTTATCTGAAGTAATCCTTGATGAGGTTGCTACCAGAGAACTCCCTGAGAATTTAGAGGATTTAATTTCGTTCATCTCTCGTATAGATGAACGTTTAAGAGAGAGACAGAACACTCGAGAGAGGAACCGGAGACCTTCTTTTAGGTTAGCCCCCGCTTTTCCAAGTCCTGACTCCACGGTATCTTTGCTTCCTGAACCTATGCAGATAGGGTATACCCGCCTCTCTGAGGAGGAAAGACAGTACAGGAGAAGAGAGGATTTGTGTATGTATTGTGGAGCTAAGGGTCATTTACTCTCGAACTGTTCTAACCGCCCGGGAAACGCTCGCACCTAAGTCTCTCTAGAGGACAGGCCTTGGGTGTTTCTATTTTGTCCTCTACTCCTAATTATAAAGATCACAGGCTTCTGCTACCAGTTTCCTTAACTTGCGGGAGGGAGGTAGTAAGGGCTATGGCTTTGATAGATTCCGGTGCTGCTGAGAATTTTATCGACCAAGCCTTTGCTAGTAAAAACAATTTCCCATCCCAGCTAAGGGAGACACCCTTGGCCGTTGAGGCCATAGATGGTAGACCACTACTAGACCCTGTTATCTTTCGTGAGACCATACCCATTGAGTTAAATGTTGGTATCCTACACGTGGAGAATTTATCTCTTCTGCTCATTTCGTCTCCTTCCGTTCCCATAGTTCTGGGGTACCCATGGTTGAAAGAACATAACCCTATTATTGATTGGGAGTTAGGGGAAATACTCTCGTGGGGCCAGGGCTGCCAGGATCGGTGTTTGTGCAAGGTTTCTCCATTAGCTAATATTAACATACAGGAGAATCCTACTCAGTCCACAGAAAGACAAATACCAGACCTTTACCTAGACTTAAGGGCATCCTGGCATCCGCAAGACTTATGCGCTGGTCTCTAAAGATTTTTGGTGGCCTGACTTACGCAAGGATATTAAAGAATTCATCGGGGCATGTGAAGTTTGTACCAAGACCAAGCTACCCCATTCGCTTCCATGCGGATTTCTGCACCCTTTAGAGGTTCCTGAAAAGCCTTGGTCCTGCCTGGCAATGGACTTCATTGTTGATTTGCCTATCTCTAAAAAGCAGACTGTCATCCTCACTGTGGTAGACAGATTTACTAAAATGGCTCACTTCATTCCCTTACCTAAACTCCCATCTTCGCCCGAATTAGCGGAGATATTCGCCAGGGAGATTTTCCGTTTGCATGGGATACCTTCCCAAATTGTCTCTGACAGAGGCTCCCAATTTGTTTCCCGTTTTTGGAGATCATTCTGCTCCCAACTAGGCATCAAATTGAATTTCTCCTCTGCCTATCATCCTCAGTCCAATGGAGCTGCTGAACGCACTAACCAAAAAGTTGAACAATATTTACGTTGTTTCGTTTCAGAACACCAGGACGATTGGGTCGGTTTGATTCCTTGGGCGGAGTTTGCACATAACAATCTCATTTGTGATTCTACGCATTCTAGCCCTTTTTTCTTGAATTATGGCTTTCATCCTTCCATCCTTCCTTCGGAGTCTTCTTCTCAAGGGATACCGTCGGTGGATGTTCATGTTGCCAATTTAAGAGAGTTGTGGGATCAAACTCGACAAATCCTTCTGCACAATTCTACGCTGGTTAAAAAACACGCTGACAAACGTAGAAGGGCAGCACCGGTGTTTGTTCCAGGCGATAGAGTATGGTTAAGTACTAGAAACATTTGGTTAAAAGTGCCGTCCATGAAGTTTGCTCCTCGATATATTGAACCTTACAGGGTACTGTCTCAAATTAACCCAGTTGCGTATCGTTTAGCGTTGCCTAATGCCTTACGCATTCCTAATTCATTTCATGTTTCCTTGCTAAAACCATTAATATGTAACAGGTTCTCCTCCACGATCGCCCCTCCCCGCTCAGTTCAGGTGGAGGGTCAGGAGGAGTATGAGGTCAATTCCATCGTTGATTCTCGAATCTCCCGGGGGAAACTGCAATATCTGGTCGATTGGAAGGGTTATGGTCCTGAGGAGAGAAGTTGGGTACCTCAGGAGGAGGTGCATGCTCCCCGTCTCCGCAGGGCGTTTCACTCTCGATTCCCTTCTCGCCCTGGTGTATTCCGCCCGGTGGGCGTATCTGAGAGGGGGGGTACTGTCAGGGTACCTGCGGTCTCTACCTCCGAAAGAGGTAGAGACTTAGCTGTTCCTCCATCCAGACGGCCTGATGGCTCCCTTCCCCACGGTCTATCCGGTCATGCAAGGCTGGCCGCGAGGGAGTGACTGCCTTTTACAGCATCTAGGCAGGAAGTTGTCATCAGGACACTCCTCCGGAACGACCTGTCACTCAATTGCTGCAGGACCAATCAGGACGCCTCGGAGGCGTGGTTACTGCTCTGAACAGGGTATTTAACAGAGCTTCGTTCATTAGCTCATTGCCCTGTCGTGGTTCTAGCTTGTTCTAGTCACTCTGTGCTTGTGTATTCTATTATCCCTTTTGGTTTTGACCCGGCTTGTTTACCTTACTCTGCTTATCTCTGTTACCCTTGATTCGGCTTGTCTCTCGCTTACCTGTCTTCTGTTACCCTCGACCTCGGCTTGTCTTTGACCATTCTATACGGTACTACTTACGTTAGTCCGGCCATTCTAAGGTCCGGTATACGTATCTGGCTACTGTTTGTACTCTGCGTGTTGGATCCCTGTCCCGATCCTGACAGGAATGTAGAGTAACAATCGTGTCTCTGGGATAAGCATTTTGCATTCCTTGAGGTTTTTTAATTCTATATATATTTTCCATACATACTGCCGGAACTTGTAATTGTAAATTTAATGCTGTAAAGAGATCTAATAAGTACTCTTTCATTTTATCATAGGAAATGGCTTCTGGTATGTTTTTTATCCTTATGTTTCTCACTCTCATTCTTTCTTCAATCTGATTTAATCGATCGTCTAAATTTCCTAGTTCTGACTTAATCTTATTTTGTTCTTCTGTAATTAATTTGAAATGATTTGCTGTTTGTTCTTGGTTTTCTTCATGTTGATTTTTTCCATTCGTTTTGTCATTTGGGCAGTGCTGTTTTTTCTTGGTTTTCTTTGCCATAGCTATCTTCATGTTTATTTCTTCCATTCGTTTTGTCATTTGGGCAGTGCTGTTTGTTCTTGGTTTTCTTCGCCATAGCTATCTTCATGTTTATTTCTTCCATTCGTTTTGTCATTTGGGCAATTCTTTTTTTTAAAGATTTCAGTTTGGCTGTCCAGGCTGGTCCTTATAAAGTCTTGGAAATTGGTTATAGAACTTATTTTATCCTCAGATAATGATTCATCTGTAAAAGATGTTTCTCCACCCTGCTTATTTTGTGGAGAAAAAAAAAGGTAGGGGCATATTTTCCATTTTTATTATCTTATTTAACCTCCTTATTTTTTGGGGGGATCTTCGGCATAGCCATTTATGCTGATATTTCCACAGTATTTTATCTAATTATTACTTTCTCTGGCAGATAAAAAAAAAGATAATTTTTCTCCCCAGCTCTCTAATCAGCTTTAAGATTTTTTTTACTTATCTTTTTAAAGAATTCATCTTTCTTTTAAACAAAGACCTTGTGCAATTTTAGTTTTTATACCCCTTATAGCTTAATGGCCCATCCTGTTTTTATTTGAGTATGAGGTCAAATGAGGTCAAATGAAAGCAGACGTTTCATTATAGACTGAGTACAGTTCTGTATACTTGCAGTTCACTCTGCTAATCCCAGAATGAAGGTCACTGGATCAATATTAGTCAGGATGTATTTTGCCAGCCGATTGTCCGTGCTCCTTGAGACCGAAAGCGCTGTAGTCTATCTAGACACCGTTCCCTCGTGTGGGCATCTTCCTCCCCGTTTCGTTACCCCCCCTGAGCTCCACCTCCTGGTGCGTGCGCTTATGTGGCGTCACGCTCCGCTCCCATCACCAGCCTCCTCCATCCACTTGTTAATGTTTGAGGAAAGGAACTCTGTGCTCATTGTATTTTTCTAAGAATTGTTGTAAAATTGATGTGGTTTCTTTATTTCATTTTGCGCCATGAAGAGCGCCAATATTGGCGATGTCTCACGTGTAAAACAGTACCCCCTATGTACAGGTTTTATGGTGTTTAGGGAAATTACAGGGTCAAATATAGCGTGTTACATTTTTCAGTTTTTTTCACATTGAAATTCGCCAGATTGGTTATGTTGCCTTTGAGACCGTATGATAGCCCAGGAATAAGAATTACCCCCATGATGGCATACCATTTGCAAAAGTAGACAACCCAAGGTATTGCAAATGGGGTATGTCCAGTCTTTTTTAGTAGCCATTTGGTCACATACACTGGCCAAAGTTAGTGTTAATATCTGAAAATGCAAAAAACTAATTGAACGCCAATTTTGGCCAGTGTTTGTGACTAAGAGACTACTAAAGAAGACTGAACATACCCCATTTCCAATACCCTGGGTTGTCTACTATTGCAAATGGTATGCCATAATGGGGGTAATTTTCATTCCTGGGCTAATGTGCGGTCTCAAAGGCAACATAACCAACCTGGTGAATTTTTATGTGAAAAAACTGAAACGCAAGCCTTATATTTGACGCTGTAACTTTTGAAAACACCATAAAACCTGTACATGAGGGGTACTGTTATACTCGGGAGACTTTGCTGAACACACATATTAGTGTTTCAAAACAGTAAAACGTATCACAACAATTATATTGTCAGTGTAAGTGCCATTTGTGTGTGAAAAATACAAAAAATGTCATTTTCACTGACAATATCGTTGTTGTAATACATTTTACTGTTTTGAAACACTAATATTTGTGTTCAGCGAAGTCTCCCGAGTAAAACGGTACCCCCCATGTACAGGTTTTATGGTGTCTTGGAAAGTTACAGGGTTAAATATAGTGCTAGCAAATTAAATTCCCTGAACTTTCGGCCTGGGTTGTCAGGCAGGACCTGCAAATTGTAATTAATAAAATGACCTAATTATGTAAAATTATTACATAAATATATACGTAGAATTATTATATATATATATGTGTGTGTGTGTGTATATATATATATATATATATATATATAAAATATATGTATATAATTTTTTAAAATTATTTTTATTTATATATAGGTATATATATATATATAGTGATATATACGTATATACTTATGTATATAGATATATATATATTATTTCGTTCTACATGTATTTTGATATCAATATATATATATTAATTTTAAAATACAGTTAGAATTAATTATTATATATATATATGTGTGTGTGTGTGTATATATATATATATATATATAAAATATATGTATATAATTTTTTAAAATTATTTTTATTTATATATAGGTATATATATATATATAGTGATATATACGTATATACTTATGTATATAGATATATATATATTATTTCGTTCTACATGTATTTTGATATCAATATATATATATTAATTTTAAAATACAGTTAGAATGAAATTACACATGTATATATATTTTTTATTTATTTATTTTTTATTATTTATTTTATTTTATTTTTTAACGTATTTACATATTTATTTTTATTATATATGTGGGATCACCGGCGACCGGGTAAGTACATAAGATCGCAGGGCGTTCTATGCCACCCTGCGGTGTTTAGAGCCATCAAAATAGGGACGGCAAAGAACGCCCTGCGGTCTTAAGGTGTTAATAAAAAAACACACACGCCCCACTACACATATACAGCATTCAGACTTCCTTACAAAACCAAAACACACAACACTGAGACCCCCACATACCTACATAAATCTCAGCAAGACCCCCTCATACATACACAACAATCAGCAAACCACCACATACATACACAATGTGGCGGAACCGCTGCAAAATCGTGAATTGCCCTTTCATATTTGTGTATGTACTCTCCTGGAATGTATGTTTCCCCTTTGTAATTTTTCCCCTTTTGTAATTTTTACACTAAACCATGCAAATTACCTTTCAACCACCCCGATACTCCATTTAGAATGTTTAGTTAGAATGTTCACACCTCGCTGATGAGGTGTGAAAACCGCAATCCGCAAGTTTTTCAACCACGCGGTGCGCCAGACCCCCACCCGATACTCCATTTAGAATATGTGGTTAGAATATTTACAACGTGCTTATGAGGTGTAAAAACCACAGACCACAAGGGCGACAAGTGATGCGTGCTTCCCCTGGCTGGCAGCCGGTTCGTATCACCGAAGGCCCACCAGTGGGAGCATTCATATCCCGAACCGGCCTGCATGCACTGTCTTCGATCCCCGCTCCCAACAATCACTCCCTACCTTGGAGCTACGAGGCTGGGCTCGTGGCTGCCCAGGAGAGCGCTCTCTCAAGTGGATACCAGCGTGGAGATATCCACCGGAAAGAGGGACACTCGCCAGCATGGAATCCCTGGAGCTGTGAGTCGGTCTCACAGCCGCAGAGTCCCGATGGCCGCGTGGAAGTCTGTGCCGACCAATGGGAGAAGGAGCGCCCCTTCAAACTGGGTTTACGCCATTCTCCTGGTGAGTCGGCACGAGTGAGCACTGATTGACGCTGCGGGGCACTGGCGACCAATCAGAGCAGGAGCGACGTTCACGTTCCAATGGGGTTTTGCGCTCTTTCTCCTGATTGGGTGACGAAACCCCTCTCCTCCCCGAGCGCCTATTGGTGCAACCGAGTTTCGTACCCTTTCTTCTGATTGGGCCGCGAAACTCCTCTCCTCCCCAAACTCCGAGTGGTGCAATCGAGTTTCGCGCCCTTTCTTTGGGTTGGGCGGCGAAACTCCTTCCTCCCCCGAGCGCTGACTGGCGCGATTTGGTTCATGCCCTTTTAGCTGATTCGTGTTGCTTGGTTTGGGCGTGAAGTTTGAATTCGCCTGACTAAACCAAGCAACGCCATGGAACTAATTTTCGGGGATGTACAGAGTCTCGAGCCCCAGACTTTGGATGCTGATATCTCGGGCTCTGTACATCTGATCACCCCGCATTTTGCAGGGATCCCAGAAGGGGCCCGGGGCTATTTAGCAATATAAGTTTCAACCCTGTAACCCCTTCCCTTCCTGGGGCGCCGAGCCCCAAAGTTCACCCCCCTCCCTGTATGCAATTTGTTCTCATGTGTGTCCCTGCGTCCTATTGGTAGCTCCCAGAGCGGGAGATGGTTATCTGTAACCCAGCCCCTCCTGCCTGGGATTGTGTTGTGTTGGATGGAAACCCCCTGCGGGGTTCTGTGCATAAAATAAGCCTGTTCCTCAATAAAGATTGTCGAAGGTTGTACTCTGGAACTGTGTGTCGTCTAGTTACTGGGGAAATAGGTCTGGGCAATTATTTATAGCGGGGGATAACCAGCCGGGTTACCAAGGCCCTGCTACACACAACACTCAGCAAGACCCCCACATACATAGCCGGCAAGACCCCTCCCCGCTGCACAACATTCAGCCACACACATGTACGAGACACACAGCCTCCGTTAACCTTAACACACATGCAGAACTCTAAAAATGCAACACAGCAGACTGGTGGAGTGACCTGAGAAATGTTCGGAAGGATGAAAGCAATAGATGGGAAAGAGACTGGCCGAAAAATAAAGCACATTGGTTGTTTAGATAAGAAACAGCGAATATAAAAAAGAAACGTGTAGTCTGCGACAGAGAGAAAAATTGCAGAAAGAGACAGACAATGACGGACTTTCTAAACACAGTGCTTCCCAACCCAGGGCAAACAGGGGGCTCGGGTACTCGTGTGATCTGACAAGGGGCTTGGGTATACGTGTGAGCCCACAAGGGCCCGGGTACACGTTAGATCCCAGTGCAGGTGTATTGGACACACTGGGCTGAAACATTGCTGCTCAATGCAGGAAGCTTAAAAGCATCATTGCAGGAAGTCTAAAAATAGAGATTTGAGGAAGAAAGGGATATTGTCAGACAGAGAATCTAGGCTAGGAGGGTGAAAATATGGCAGACTGATCATTTGGGATACACGAAGGGCAGCAGCCTGGATTTTTGTCTGGGGCAGTACAAATGCTTGCACCGGTCTCTGGTCATTTTGAAGTGAGCTGTTACAGTTTAGTGCAGCTCCCTCCTGTTCAGTATTTGAACTGCAAACCCGGCACAGCACCAAGTAAATGACAGGTTGCCACGTATATATGGAATAGATGGGGAAGAAGGTGAGACACTGTAGGCAGGGCCGGATTTTCCTATAGGCTAACTAGGCTTCAGCCTAGGGCCTCAAGATATCATCCTATCATTAGGAGAGCAGATAGGGCAATCTGCCGCTCTGATCGGCTCAACCGGACAGTTTGCTGTCTCCCGGGTGCTCGTGTCCGGCATGTTGCTGATAGAGTGGATGGATTATTGGGAGGGGCTGGGGATGACCCAGCGGTCATGGTCCATGTTGGTACTAATGACAAAGTAAGAGGAAGATGGAAGGTCCTAAAGAATGATTTCAGGGAATTAGTTAGCAAACTTAAGAAAAGGACCTCCAAGGTGGTATTCTCTGAGATATTACCAGTAACGGATCACCTGGCACCCCGACTGAGTACCTCCGTTAAAGGATGCTCCTAGCGTTTCCTGAGGACTCCAAGCACTCTGGCAGACACCACAATCACCGAATCTGAGAAGCATATGAATCCTCTCAAGCCTCTGAATTCTGTAGACCGTTGAATAGGAACCATACGAATAGGCTTAC
Organism: Pelobates fuscus; assembly: GCF_036172605.1. Classification (NCBI taxonomy): domain Eukaryota; kingdom Metazoa; phylum Chordata; class Amphibia; order Anura; family Pelobatidae; genus Pelobates; species Pelobates fuscus. The sequence continues at coordinate 792,143 of NC_086327.1, read as the reverse complement.
ACTCCTAGCAGTCAACTGGAACAGCATGCAGTAAATCCTTCCCCCAATAATGAGACGACACTTCACTTTGAGGGTAAAACAGGAACTCTGGACTGGCTCATCCAGCCTGGCTTTTATTTCCAACTCACACATACAGGCCACACCCAGGGGGAGGCATAAAATAACCAATGACATAGATGTTACCTCCCACACATCCCCTCCCCTTAGTGTGACACATAATCCCATTATTCATACAGTTTAAAATATACTTTTTACACAATATTTATAACTTCAAAACCATACATCACATTCACACAAAATTACATATCCACAATCAATCCATTCAGGGGAACAACATATTAAAAAATGGCATGGATCAGACCAGGGGTTCAAAAGTTACTAAAAGTATCTTTTAAAACCCCTAGCTTTCCAGCTCAGATGGGTTTTTACAGAGCCTTCTCTGTGCTGGAGAAGTAATTCAATTATCTCCAGCACAGAGACAGACTCCATTGAGCACATGGGAGCACAAAGACAGTAAAACACTTTAAAATACATAAATTCACCATTTACACATAACACGTAGACATTTCACCTATCCCCAGATAGCTGGGATCTGCGCGCACAAAACTACCGAATAGCGCGCAGATCCTACTCGCCACGGAGCCGAAGTCTTTAACTACATGAATGGGCTCCATGGCATAAGCAGCCCCCTCCAAGGACATGTGGCGAGGTCGGTTTCGACACACTTCTCCCCTTTACCCCAGACAGTTCTTAAAGGGCCAGCAGCAGTACAATAAAATACCATTCACTGTGCTTAAAGGGCAAGCAGTCGCACAATAAAATACAATATGCCCCAAATAACCCAGGGGCCATAGTCAGCGGGTAGGAGGCGGGCAAACAGGCTTCTCCAGGGCCCAGTGGCGAGGTTGGTTTCGCCACATTACCTGTGCCACGCGCTACAGTGGAAAGGCAGCGGGAGATTAGAGAGGTTAATGCGTGGCTGAAGTCTTGGTGCAGGAAGGAGGGTTTGGGGTTTTTAGAGCACTGGGCCGACTTTGCGATTGGGTACAACCTTTTTAGTAGTGATGGATTGCACCTAAACGGGAGAGGGTCTGCAGTGCTGGGGGATAGGATGGCTAGAAGGTTGGAGGGGATTTTAAACTAGTAGTAGGGGGGGAGGGTCAAAGCAATCTACAAAATGGAGATAGGACAGAAAGGAGATGGGCTTTAGCACAGTATAAGGGGGGTGGAGACGGGGGAGGGGCAAGCTCAGAACAGAGAAGCTATGTAATGTTGGTAATTCACAAAATAAACAAGAGACGCATGATATTAAATGTATGCTTACTAATGCAAGGAGCCTAAATAACAAAATGGGGGAACTAGAGGCATTAGCATACACTAAACAATATGATATAATAGGCATAACTGAAACATGGTGGGATGAGTCACATGACTGGGCAGTTAACTTAAATGGGTACATGTTATTTAGGAAGGATAGGAAAAACAAGAAGGGTGGTGGGGTATGTTTGTATGTCAACCATGATTTAAAGCCAAATCTTAGGCATGTGGAGTGTGACGAGGAAAATGTGGAGGCTTTATGGGTAGATATCTGCTTGGGGGAAAAGAAGGGAAACCAACTATTGGTTGGGATATGTTATAAACCACCTAATGTTAATATTGACGAGGAACAACATCTGTTTGAGCAAATTGAGAAAGCTGCAAATCTGGGTAACACTTTAATTATTGGAGATTTTAATTACCCGGACATAAATTGGGACAGAGGATCTAGTAGCTCAGCAAAGGGAATTAGGTTTTTAAACATGTTAAATGACACCTTCATGTCACAACTAGTACAAGCACCAACTAGAATTGACGCTTGTCTGGACCTGGTTTTAACAAACAACGTTGATCTTTTGACCAACATTCAAGTAGGTGAGCACTTGGGAAATAGTGATCACAATATAGTGTCCTTTGAAATAAACTCAAAAAAACAAAAGCACACGGGGTATACTAAAACATATAATTTTAAAAAGGCCAATTTCAATAAGTTAAGGGAAGCTTTACAATATATTGACTGGCATAAACTCTTTAGTGAAAAGAAAACTGAGGATAAATGGATCATCTTCCAACAAATATTAAAAAGGTACATTTCTCAGTATGTACCATTGGGAAATAAATATAAAAGAAACAAATTAAAACCAATGTGGCTTACTAGAAAAGTAAAACAAGAGATTAAAAATAAGAAAAGGGCATTTAAAGCATTTAAATCGGACAAATCAGATGCATCTTATAAAAGATATAAGGAAGCAAATAATGCGTGCAAAAAGGAAATTAGACTTGCTAAACTTCAAAATGAAAAAATGATAGCTAAAGAGAGCAAAACCAACCCTAAAGCATTTTTTAAGTACATAAATTCAAAAAAACCCAAAAATGAAAGTTTAGGTACACTAAAAACTGAAACGGGGGTGTTAGTCAATGAAGACCAGGAAAAGGCAGGAATTTTAAATAACTATTTCTCCTCCGTATATATTAAGGAAGAACCCATGGCAATAGATGTGCAAATGATTGCTACTAAAAACTTGCAGAATAATTGTAATTGGTTAACTCAAGACAAGGTGCTGCAGCAACTAAAGAAAGTTAATATAAACAAAGCTCCAGGGCCTGACGGTATCCATCCACGTGTACTTAAGGAACTAAGTGTAGAAATAAGTGAACCTCTGTTTTTTATCTTTCAAGATTCCTTTCTTTCAGGAAGTGTTCCGGAGGATTGGAGGAAGGCAGATGTGGTTCCTATATTCAAAAAGGGTTCAAAATCCTTGCCTGGAAATGATAGACTTGTGAGCTTAACTTCTGTGGCTGGTAAAATATTTGAAAGATTATTAAGGGATTATATTCAAGAATTCCTTGAGAAGAACATGGTTATCAGCAAAAATCAGCACGGTTTTATGAAGCACAGGTCGTGTCAAACTAACTTGATTGCATTCTATGAAGAAGTAAGTAGAAGTATAGATCAGGGTGTTGCAGTGGATGTGATCTATTTGGACTTTGCCAAGGCATTTGATACAGTTCCACACAGAAGATTAGTGTTCAAATTCAAGGAAATCGGTCTAGATGAAAATGCTTGTTCTTGGGTAGAACATTGGCTTAAAAACAGAGTACAAAGAGTTGTCGTTAATGGTAAATTTTCAAGCTGGACAGAGGTTGCAAGTGGTGTCCCTCAGGGGTCTGTTCTGGGACCCCTTCTATTCAACATGTTTATAAATGATCTTGAAGACAGCATTGAAAGTCATGTTTCAGTGTTTGCAGATGACACAAAACTTTGTAAAATAATACAATGTGAGCAAGATATTACGTTGCTGCAAAGGGATTTAGATAGACTGGAGGACTGGGCACTCAAATGGCAGATGAAATTTAATGTTGAAAAATGCAAAGTTATGCACTTCGGCGTAAAGAATACACAAGCAACGTATACCCTTAATGGAAGCGAATTAGGGATAACAACACACGAAAAGGACTTGGGAATTGTTATATACAACAAACTATGCAACAATGTGCAATGTCAATCAGCAGTGGCCAAGGCCAGTAGGGTATTGTCATGCATGAAAAAGGGCATTCATTCTCGGGACGAGAATATCATTTTGCCTCTTTATAAATCACTGGTAAGACCACATATTGAATATGCTGTGCAATTTTGGGCACCTGTTCTAAAGAAGGATATTATGGCACTAGAAAAAGTGCAGAGGCGGGCTACAAAATTAATAAAAGGAATGGAACAAATCAGCTATGAAGAAAGGTTAACAAATTTAAACCTATTTAGTTTAGAAAAATGTCGCCTGAGAGGGTTATGATAAAATTATACAAATATATTCGAGACCAATACAAACCATTGTGTGGAAATCTATTCACAAACCGGACTTTACATAGGACATGAGGTCATGCGTTTAGACTAGAAGAAAGAAGATTTCGTCTAAGGCAAAGGAAAGGTTTTTTTACTGTACGAACAATCAGGATGTGGAATTCTCTGCCTGAACTTTATCAGAGTCCATACAGATGTTCAAACAGCTACTAGATGCATACTTGCAAAAACAGAATATTCAAGGATATAATCTTTCAATGTAGGGTAATAACTGATTGATCCAAGGATAAATCTGACTGCCATTCTGGGGTCAAGAAGAAATTCTATGCATATTATATGACCAGTGGCGTACTAAGGGAGGGGTGGGGGGGGGGGGGGGGCGGTACGCCCCGGGTGCCACTTACTAGGGGTGTGCCCGGGGCAGACTGCAATGCCCCTCCTGCCGTGATCCAGCCCGGCAATGTGCAGAGCTGCAGACCATGGATCTCGCTTGCACTGCCCAATCAGAGCATTGCTGCAGGTTACCACGGCAACGCTCTGATTGGGTCTCGCGAGATCCATGGTCTGCAGCTCTGCGGAGCTGCAGACCGGAAATGAGGGCCACCGGACCACCAGGGACCCCACCAGACCACCAGGCAGCCCCCACTGGACCCCCTCTCCTCATCACCCCCCTCCCTCTCACAATCACCCCCCCTCTCCTCATCACCCCCCTCCCTCTCACAATCACCCCCTCTCTACCCCCTCTCACAATCACCCCCCTTCTCCTCATCACCCCCTTCCCTCTCACAATCACCCCCTCCCTCTTAAAATCACCCCCCTCTCACAATCACCCCCCTCTCCTCATCACCCCCTCCCTCTCACAATCACCCGCCCCTCTCACAATCACCCCCTCTCCTCATCACCCCCCTCCCTCTCACAATCACCCCCCCCCTCATCTCGACTTTTTTTAAATGTGTTATCCGTGCCACATTTTTTATAAAGGTTTATAAAGGTTAGTACCAATCACAACATGTTTCATTTAACATATTGATATATATCACAGTAATTATGTATTTTATTGTCTCTCATGAGATGAAAGGGCCTCATGAGTGGAATAGCCTAGGGCCTCTTTTCATCTAAATCCGGCCCTGACTGTAGGGGATTATGGTATAGGTGCATGCATAATGGGGGTTGAATTTCCTGCTTGGAGGTTAGTAAGGGAGCCTGGTGTCTGTCACAGCAGAGATTACTAAGTCACTAAAACAATGGCACAGCTTATTAGAGTCTGTGAGTCATAGATAAACTCCCGGCAATACAACTCATTGTTACATAAATAATCAGTCCATCATACCATGGCATTTGGTGTCTACAAGGATGCATTGTGTCACAGTCATGTTCAGTAAGGTGTCGGATGCCACATACATGGGCTGCATTAGGAGTCCAGGATCTTTCTCTACCTATTTCAGCATATTTTATCTGTCCCCTTCATATTCTCTGCCTGTTCCTCACTAATTCTCATTTAACAAAAGTTTCATTGCATTCCATGGACCCTTTCATTTCCCACACAGGCCAATATCTGAACACTTTAGGATTTGCTGCAACTCTCAAGGCTTCAATTTTGTCTTGGGGGGATAACTTAATGATTTGACCCCTAGAACATCCCAAAGGAGATATATAGGAAAACACAGGGTAGTGTGCATTACTGGTCCTTAGAATGGCCACACATAACGGGATGCCTGTAGAAAGATGGAAAAGGGAAATCAAGTTCACAAGAAAACAAGTCAAGTCCACAGAAGACAAGACAAAATATCAAATAGATAATCAATAATGCAAACAGAACTCCTGTCTACTTTCCCATAAAAAAATAGTTTAATCCGTTTTTTACAGCACCATGTGTTTAATTTAGAAGTTTTTATCTCCTGCTCTGATAACACTTTCACTACAGGAGTTGTGCGCACATTATCCCCACAGCATTTTCCCTTACCCCGAAATAGTGTATATACAATGTTAACAACCCCAAATTACATTTTGTTTATTGAAAAAAAATGTCATTTGCAATTTTTGTGCAGACAGCAGAGCTGCACAACCCTTATAGCATTGGCTCTGCAGAATACCCCTGGAACCACAGGAGAGCTCGGAATGCTCACTGAGAAGGTCTGCACCCCTGGCTGGCTGCAGATCTCTGCTGATGTTTCCTCACTGTCAGACACTGGAAGGGAACAATGAGAGGCATATGCACCCAGCCAGAGGTACAGACCTGTACTAACAGCACACCAGACCACCAGGGAACCCCACTACAGCACCAGAGAAGTTTATAGAAAATTACCATCTCCCTGTCCAAAATGTAATTTGGAATGGGGTAGCAATAAAAGTGTAAAGAACGGTGTATGGGGAGGCTGCACACAGACACACAGCCTCCCCACAAATAGTCACCCCTTCAGCAGATCACCACACATGGTGATCTGCTGAAGGGGTGACTATTTGTGGGGAGGCTGCGTGTCTGTGTTCAGCCACAATCACTGTCACAATCGACTTCCCTACTCACCCTCATACACACAGTCAACATAATACACCGGCACCTCTAACATACACAGTCATCCCTCACACAAATAACACAACCTTTCCTTTACACAACACACATAAACACCACAAGCAGTTCTACCATACACACAATGTGGCGGACCGCCTGGCACCCTCACACGAGTACTCCAAGTACTCCACCAGACACCATCAGCACTGCAGTCCCCATATCCAGCGTTACAGCTTGGCTGGGGTCTCGCTGTCCTCCACCCACCCTGGATCTAAGACCAGGATCCAGTTTCCAGTGAGTAGACCTCTCCTCCAAGAGAGTGTAGCAATATGCTCTTAAAAGCAAGTGAATATAATCCCAGGGGAGTATAGTGATATAGCAATCTCCAGGGTAGATACAGCCATTTCCCCCACATGAGACGAGACTCTTTGTTGAGGGTAAGCAGGAACTCGTTTAATGGTAGCCACAACTGGCCTTTTATGACAGTCCCCATGCAAGGGGCACTCCCCCCTGGACCTGAGAGTAAACCACAGTAGAAACAAATACACAATCACGTTGGCTCTCAGATCCAGGACACTCCCATACAAACTAGGTCAATCCCTCACCTGTGCCTGAGAGATAATTACTTGAGTACACAAACATATAATTAAATTATCTCTCAGTACAAGGAACATGCAATACAACAACACCCCAAAAGTACCCATAAAACACTTGTAAACCCCACAAAAGTCATATCCCCTGAGAGCCCCGATTTGGGGGCCCAACATATCCAAAACTCCCCCAGATAGGTTCAGGGGTTCAGGATTTACATGGAAGTCATAATTTTGACCGACCATGCACATGGTTCTATGCCCAAAACAGTTCCAGGGAATTAGGGCCAACGGTCGGTCTCTATTTTACAGGCAGCTACTGTAGACACCAATCCACCGAACCAGAGAAGCATATAAATGCTCTCAAACATACGAATGCTGTAAACAGCCGAATAGGAAAAACCATACAAATAGGTTTACACTCCTAGAAGTCAAACTGGAACAGCATACAATAAATCCCCCCAAGAACGAGACAAGGCTCCGTTTTGAGGGTCAAGCAGGAACAGCCAGAGCTGTGGGTTTATTGTTCTTATATACACATTAGTACCACCCACAGGGCTATGGAAAACAACCAATAAACATGTACAATACACAATGGGTAATGTAATTATCACAGGCAGAGAAATACAGTTTTTCCACATTATTCATAACTTTAAAAGTATGCATCACATTCACATAGATTTTCAGAATCAGCATACTCCAAATACAAACATACGTCAAAATCATACAAATTGGTCCAGTGGTTCAAAAGATAGATCGTAGTCCTTTGTGACCAAATGAAGCATGGCTTTTCTGCGCAAAACCAGTTCCACAGAGTCTTCTATCCTGGAGATAATTGGGAAGTAATCCAATTATCTCCAAGGACAGAGGCAAAACTCAATTGAACACATGGCAGCAAAAGACAATAAAATACATAAAAATATATAACTGTGCAGCCATTGCATAAAACAGGTACATTCAACATATCCCCAGATAGCTCAGATCTGAGTGCACATTATTACTGAATGGCACTCAGATCCCACACATACAGTTCAATTGCCATAAAGCTAAAGTCTTTCCCATAGTCTTTCATTATACGAATGGGCTCCAGGCATAGCTATCTGGGGTATCACCGCTCAAACAGGGCAAGCACCGAATGACCCAGCTTTCGTGTCTTTGCAGGGGAAAATCAAGCGTTTCCACATGGGCCCATAGTCTAAAGGCAGCAGGCGGGCAACCAGGCTCCTCCAATGCAATGTGGCGAGATTGGTCTTGTCACAACTGTATCAACTCAATTATCTCCAAGCTAAAAAACATACTTTTATGCAATTGTTGTAACTTTGTGAGTTTACATGCGATATCAATAAAGCTTATATATTATTATATATTATATTTTTATAACCAGCATAATTTGGGGACAAACATATCCAAAATTCACTTGAATCGGTTAAGTGGTTCAGGAGATAGGTGGAAGTCATATTTTGACCGAGGGGGGGCCAAAACAGACAGTTCCAACTGGTTTGGCAGTGTCCCTGGGACAACGCCCTGCTGGAGAACAATGGGACAAGGGGAAGGGAAGAGGCACACCTTCCCATGGATTCAAAGGGCAGAAAAGTGTCCCTAAAGATTCAATATGTCCATACACTGTTTTTAAAGGGCCAATTACACTACATATCCCAAGCTAACCAATAGCAGCATGGACTTGGGATAGTAACCAATTACACTACATATCCCAAGCCAACCAATAGCAGTATGGACTTGGGATAGAAACCAATTACACTACATATCCCAAGCCAACCAATAGCGGTATGGACTTGAGATAGCAACCAATTACACTACATATCCCAAACCAACCAATAGCGGTATGGACTTGGGATAGCAACCAATTACACTACATATCCCAAGACAACCAATAGCAGTATGGACTTGGGATAGCAACCAATTACACTACATATCCCAAGACAACCAATAGCAGTATGGACTTGGGATAGCAACCAATTACACTACATATCCCAAGCCAACCAATAGCGGTATGGACTTGAGATAGCAACCAATTACACTACATATCCCAAACCAACCAATAGCGGTATGGACTTGGGATAGCAACCAATTACACTACATATCCCAAACCAACCAATAGCAGTATGGACTTGGGATAGTAACCAATCACACTGCATATCCCAAGCCAACCAATAGCAGTATGGACCTGGGGTAGTAACCGATTACACTACAAAGCTTATAACCAGTGGGAATGGAGCCCTGTAATTACCAGGAAGAATGGGGACATACAATAACAAGGGCTGAGGGCTAAATAATAGATTTAAAGGAGTAGCAGTGCAGTCAGTTTGAACTGGTCTGGATATATTCCTGGAACAATGGGACAATGCCCTGCTGGTAGAAAAATAAGATAGGAAAAGGGGGAGGGAGAAGGCACATACAACCTAGACATTCAATAAATACAATTTAGTATATAGGACCAAATCATATGGGGAAACATTTAGGCCCCATAAGTACACAATATAAAACAGACAAAGGGTCTCTGGACACATGGATTCTGTTGTAATACAATATGCTCCTCACCCACAGGGACAACAGCCCCTTTAGGCACTCCTTGGACCAGGCCCATAGTCTGTGGGCAGGAGGCCAGCCTTTCTGCCTTTCCAGAAGGCTGTGGCATGGGAGCTTCCGTCACATATCTACCCCCGACCCTATTAATAATGAAGGGGGGAAATAAATCTAATACCAGTGAAATTATTTCTTATATATTAGAAGTCTTCTTTCTTTTAATTATTCTGTTCTTTGGCTTTCTTACTTACTAGCCAACCAATAAGAATGCTTTTACTTAGATTGCAGAGGTTTTTTAAAGTATTTGCCTGCTGGCTGCTAGCGCTGACATCGGGAAAATAGTACTTCAAATTATCATTGACTAGCAAAAAGCAAGTGAATGATATTTTGCGAATGCACATATTGGTGAGTAAGTTCAGTTTTTATTCAGTCGCTATTTTGTTGATTCCTATGCTTTATATTGGTTTGCATGATAATATTAGTTTAATATTAATAATTTTCCGAACTCTTCCGAATAACTGATACAGAATTGGTCGGACTGACTGAATCCTGACTGCATTTTGCTTTAGTAAATTTTCGAATTGCCAATGCATTTGGAATCTGAAATCATTTTCAGTGAGCTTCCCGCAGGGCCGGACTGGGATAAAAATTCGGCCCGGGCATTTTTTTATCACAGCGGCCCACTAAGAAGGGGCGGGGCAGAGAGGGTGTGTTTTGTCGTCACTAACGACAAACACGCCCCCTTCTCAAAGTGCAGGCCAGGGCAGACCATGCGCAGAGCTCTGCTAAAGAGCTCTAGCATGAGAAAAAAGCCCTGTATTTGTTCTGCACAGTGCAAGCAAATTTAATAACATGCTTGCACTGTGTTTCCTTGCAACTTGTCTCTGGTGTCTCTATAAATGGATACCAGGAGACAAAAATGCCAGGAAAGAGTATTGTGCTGTGTTTGGAGCCTGCTTGTGGGATTGTGTGTGTGTGTGTGTATAGAGTGAGCTGATTGTGGTTTGGTATTGTGTAATAAGGTCGGTTTTAGTCGTGTTGTGTTTGTGGTGTAATGTAATGCATATGTGGCTAGGGTCTGTAGAGAATGTGTGTATAGGGGATGTAGCAAGTGTGTGCATACAGGCTATAGTGTGTGTGTGTGTGTGTGTGTATGTGATGTAGTGTTTTAGAGAGTGTGTGTTTAGGGGTGTAGTATGTGTTTGCTTACAAGGAATCTAGTGTGTGTATAGGGTATCCAGAGTGTGTATGTCAGGAATGTAGTGTGTGTGCGTGTGTATATATATATGTTTGGAAGTATTGTGTATGTGTGTGGTGCAGTGTGTTGGGGAGGTTCGGTGTGTATGTGAGGGGTGCAGTATGTGTGTATGATGGATGCTGTGTGTGATGTGTGTGAGGGTGCTGTGTATGAGGGTGCTGTGTATGATGTGTGTGAGTGCTGTGTATGATGTGTTTTGTGATAGTGCTGAGTGTGATGAGTGTGAGAGTGCTGAGTGTGATAGTGCTGTGGATGATGTGTGTGAGTGCTGAGGGTGATGTGTGTGAGGGTGCCGAGTGTGATAGTGCTGTGGATGATGTGTGAGAGTGCTGTGTGTGATGTGTGTGAGAGTGCTGTGTATGATGTGTTTTGTGATAGTGCTGAGTGTGATGTGTGTGTGAGTCCTAAATGTGATGTGTGTGAGAGTGCTGTGTGTGAGAGTGCCGAGTGTGATAGTGCTGTGGATGATGTGCATGAGTGCTGAGTGTGATGTGTGTGAGAGTTCTGTGTATGATGTGTTTTGTGATAGTGCTGAGTGTGATGTGTGTGTGAGTCCTAAATGTGATGTGTGTGAGAGTGCCGAGTGTGATAGTGCTGTGGATGATGTGTGTGAGTGCTGAGTGTGATGTGTGTGAGAGTTCTGTGTGTGATGGGTGTGAGAGTGCTGTGTGTGAAAGTGCTGTGATGGGTGTGAGAGTGCTGTGTGTGATGGGAGTGAGAGTGCTGTGTGTGAAAGTGCTGTGATGGGTGTGAGAGTGCTGTGTGTGAAAGTGCTGTGATGGGTGTGAGAGTGCTGTGTGTGATGGGTGTGAGAGTGCTGTGTGTGAAAGTGCTGTGATGGGTGTGAGAGTGCTGTGTGTGATGGGAGTGAGAGTGCTGTGTGTGATGGGAGTGAGAGTGCTGTGTGTGATAGTGCTGTGTGTGAATGTTTGAATGGATTGTGTGTGTGTGGGGTAAAAAAATAAAAATTAAGCAGTTATAATGTCCCCCCTCCCTTCTTACCTTTAGCCTGGGAGGGGGGGACCGGCACGCTGGAACCTGGGAGAGTGAGGGGGGGGACCGGAACTCGCACTCCGACAGCATCCCTGGTGGTCCAGTGGTGAGTGAACTCTAGCCTGTGGGCTAGAGTTCACTCTCGCGAGATCCGGTCGTTGCCATGGCAACACGCCGGATCTCGCGAGAGGAACCCGGCGGAGCTGCAAGATAGAGCTCCGCCGGGTCCTCTACCTCCCTCCCCAGCCGCATGTGCCGCAGGTCTGTCCAAGTGGGCCGGTGAGGGAGATCTTTGATCTCCTCACCGGCCCCGGCCCTTCATTGAAAACAGCGGGGCCGGCGCTCGGATAGTGCCGGCCCCGCATAGACCGGCAGGGGAGATCCTGGGACTTCCCCTGCCGGCCTCGGCCCATGGCCACCGCGGCCCACCGGGCATTTGCCCGGTGTGCCCGATGGCCAGTCCGGGCCTGGCTTCCCGTACAACCCCACCTGAACAGCCCTCTAGGCAGGTTGTAGTGGTAGGGGACTCTATCATTAGGAGAGCAGATAGTGTAATCTGCCACTCAACCGGACAGTTTGCTGTCTCCCGGGTGCTCGGGTCCGGCGTGTTGCCGACAGAGTGGAGGGATTATTGGGAGGAGCTGGGGATTACCCAGCTGTCATGGTCCATATTGGTACCAATGACAAAGTCAGAGGAAAATGGAAGGACCTAAAGAATGAGTTCAGGAAATTAGGAAATAAACTGAAGAAAAGGACCTCCAAGGTGGTATTCTCTGAGATATTACCTGTGCCATGTGCTACAGCAAAAAGGCAATGGGAGATTAGAGAGGTCAATGCCTGGCTGAAGTCTTGGTGCAGGAAGGAGGGTGTGGGTTTTTAGAGCACTGGGACGACTTTGCGCTTGGGTACAACCTTTATTGAAGTGATAGGTTGCACCTACACGGGAGTGGGTCTGCAGTGCTGGGGGATAGGATGGCTATAAGGTTGGAGGAGATGTTAAACTAGTGGTGGGGGGGAGGGACATATAAATGTACAAAATGGAGATAGGACAGAAAGGAGATGGCCTTTAGCTCAGTACAAGGCGGGTGGAGATGGGGGGAGGGGTAAGATCAGAACAGAGGAGGTATGTAATAGTAATAAAAATACACATAAAGGCCCAGGGCAAACTCGCAGACTACTAGATACTGGGGAAGGGGCACCAACTAGCCCTCGACATGGTGCAACCACCGTGCTTTTGAGTACAAGGGATATATATCAATCAAATTCAATAGCACAATGTAAGTGCAAAATGGGAAATGTAAAAAAAAAAATTCAAAATAATTACAAAAATCTGTATGACGCTCTTAAGTATCTGCATCTACCAGGACTATGTAATCTGCTCCTTGACGCTTGCCATGTCTGTACACCTTACTGTGCTTAATTGTAAAAGCAAATGTTTACGTACCTGTTTTTCATTATGGTCACTTGATATGCATGACTTGATAAATTAAGAATAAGAAAAAAAAAATGCACATAAAATGCAAGAGACTCATGATAATATTGAATGTATGCTTACTAATGCAAGGAGCCTAAATAACAAAATGAGGGAACCAGAGGCAATAGCATACACTAAACAATATGATATAATAGGCATAACAGAAACATGGTGGGATGAGACACATGACTGGGCTTAAATGGGTACACGTTATTTAGGAAGGATAGGAAAAACAAGAAGGGTGGTGGGGTATGTTTGTATGTCAACCAGTTAAAGTCAAATCTTAGGCATGTGGAGTGTGACGAGGAAAATGTGGAAGCTTTATGGGTAGATATCTGCTTGGGGCAAACAAAGGGAAATCAGTTATTGGTTGGGATATGTTATAAACCACCTAAAGTAAATATTAATGAGGAAGAACAGCTGTTAGAGCAAATTGGGAAAGCTGCAAATCTTGGTAACACATTAATTATTGAGATTTTAATTACCCGGTGTGATCAGTGAAGGACTCTATATTTCCCCTAGATTTCTAGAGAAGCAGAAATTTAACCCCAGGGGGAGTATGTGTGGTATGCAAAGTAAAATAATGTTTAGAGATGGGTCCCTGGGGTGGAGCATTTGAAGAGTAGGGCGGGCCGGTGCTCCACTCCTCAGTTTACAAGCAACTGGATGACATAAGTTCCAGGCCAGGAATGCAGGCTGTCTCCAACCCATTGCTCAACTGCAATTTATCAGCTGCAGCAGTGGGAATAAAACCCTCCCTGATAGGCAGGTAAGGGAGATTTATGGTTCCTCCTTTGGAGGTTGGAAGCAGCAGGCTGGTTTGGAGCGCTGGAGTGTAGAAGTTGGCAGTCAAGGTGACTGAGCGCTGGAGTGCAGAAGTATAGCAGTCATGGTGACTGAGCACTGGAGTGCAGAAGTGTAGCAGTCATGGTGACTGAGCGCTGGAGTGCGACTTTCTCCTACCCTTTGACCTCGGCTTGATTCTCGTTATTCTGTTTTCTGGTTCCCCTTACTCGGCTTGTCTCCTGACTATTCTGTGTGTGCTCAACCCGGCCACTCTAAGGTCCGGTACTGCACACTTTCTGTGTGTGTGTCTGTGTGTGTGTTAGCGTGTTGGGTTCCGCGAATCGTGACAGGTACTTTATAGATTTGTCTTAAGATAGCTACAGATATTAGACTTTAATCATGGAAGGTCAATTCTGATAGCTACAGACAGCACATAAGCTTAGCTCCAAGTTGCTAAGTAAAGTATTGACTAGAAACACTGGTCTTAAGGCTGGGAGCAGACTTAGTTGCAAAGCTCTATAGGCCACAGCTAGCGTCTGTGGAATTATCTAAATAGAGCCAACAGGATTAAAAAGTAGTCTTGCAAATAATCAACAGTTCAAAACTGCAAACATACCCACACATATGAGGGCTAGATAACTGTAATGAGACCTACTTGTAATGTCTAAGGCTCTCAGTATATCTTACCCATATTATATGAAAATATTTTTTACTCAATTCGGGTATTTGACCACCTATTTTGTTATTTTTGCTAAAGACTCTTTACGGTCCTATCATTAATTGATTTGGTAATCCCATCTTTCCTACTCCAGTACTTACTATAGACCTCCGGATCTGGTATCCAGATGGTCTAAGTAAATTCTTTCAGTATTCTCTATTTAGGGGTTAAGCCCCAGGACACCTCTGGAGTGTCCAAACTAGGTGAATCTCTGCCAGTGTTGAGGAGTTCCATCAGTTGGACCCACCAACAAGGGCAGGGATACATTTCTTTATAGAAGTATAGCAGTCATGGTGACTGAGCGCTGGAGTGCAGAAGTATAGCAGTCAAGGTGACTGAGCGCTGGAGTGTAGAAGTATAGCAGTCATGGTGACTGAGCGCTGGAGTGTAGAAGTTGGCAGTCAAGGTGACTGAGCGTTGGATTGTAGAAGTTGGCAGTCAAGGTGATTGAGCGCTGGAGTGTAGAAGTTGGCAGTAGAGGTGACTGAGCGCTCGAGTGTAGAAGTATAGCAGTCAAGTTGACTGAGTGCTGGAGTGTAGAAGTATAGCAGTCAAGGTGACTGAGCGCTGGAGTGTAGAAGTATAGCAGTCAAGGTGACTGAACGCTGGAGTGTAGAAATATAGCAGTCAAGGTGACTGGGTGCTGGAGTGATGGAGCACTGGAGTGTAGAAGTATAGCAGTCAAGGTGACTGAGCGCTGGAGTGTAGAAATATAGCAGTCAAGGTGACTGAGTGCTGCAGTGATGGAGCACTGGAGTGTAGAAGTATAGCAGTCAAGGTGACTGAGCACTGGAGTGTAGAAGTTGGCAGTCAAGGTGTCTGAGCGCTGGAGTGTAGAAGTATAGCAGTCAAGTTGACTGAGCGCTGGAGTGCAGAAGTATAGAAGTCAAGGTGACTGAGCGCTGGAGTGTAGAAGTATAGCAGTCAAGGTGACTGAGCGTTGGAGTGTTGAAGTATAGAAGTCAAGGTGACTGAGCGCTGGAGTGTAGAAGTATAGCAGTCAAGGTGACTGAGCGCTGGAGTGTAGAAGTTGGCAGTCAAGGTGACTGAGCGCTGGAGTGTAGAAATATGGCAGTCAAGGTGACTGAGTGCTGGAGTGATGGAGCACGGGAGTGTAGAAGTATAGCAGTCAAGGTGACTGAGCACTGGAGTGTAGAAGTTGGCAGTCAAGGTGACTTAGCGCTGGAGTGTAGAAGTTGGCAGTCAAGGTGACTGAGCGCTGGAGTGTAGAAATATGGCAGTCAAGGTGACTGAGTGCTGGAGTGATGGAGCACGGGAGTGTAGAAGTATAGCAGTCAAGGTGACTGAGCACTGGAGTGTAGAAGTTGGCAGTCAAGGTGACTGAGCGCTGGAGTGCAGAAGTATAGCAGTCATGGTGACTGAGCATTGGAGTGGAGAAGTTGGCAGTCAAGGTGACTGAGCGCTGGAGTGTAGAAATATAGCAGTCAAGGTGACTGAGTGCTGGAGTGATGGAGCACTGGAGTGTAGAAGTATAGCAGTCAAGGTGACTGA
Source organism: Pelobates fuscus (assembly GCF_036172605.1). Lineage (NCBI taxonomy): Eukaryota > Metazoa > Chordata > Amphibia > Anura > Pelobatidae > Pelobates > Pelobates fuscus. The sequence continues at coordinate 775,924 of NC_086327.1, read as the reverse complement.
GCGCTGGAGTGTAGAAATATAGCAGTCAAGGTGACTGAGTGCTGCAGTGATGGAGCGCTGGAGTGAAGAAGTTGGCAGTCAAGTTGACTGAGCACTGGAGTGCAGAAGTATAGAAGTCAAGGTGACTGAGCGCTGGAGTGTAGAAGTTGGCAGTCAAGGTGACTGAGCGCTGGAGTGTAGAAATATAGCAGTCAAGGTGACTGAGTGCTGGAGTGATGGAGCACTGGAGTGTAGAAGTATAGCAGTCAAGGTGACTGAGCGCTGGAGTGTAGAAGTATAGCAGTCAAGGTGACTGAGCACTGGAGTGTAGAAGTTGGCAGTCAAGGTGACTGAGCGCTGGAGTGTAGAAGTTGGCAGTCAAGGTGACTGAGCGTTGGATTGTAGAAGTTGGCAGTCAAGGTGATTGAGCGCTGGAGTGTAGAAGTTGGCAGTAGAGGTGACTGAGCGCTCGAGTGTAGAAGTATAGCAGTCAAGTTGACTGAGTGCTGGAGTGTAGAAGTATAGCAGTCAAGGTGACTGAGCGCTGGAGTGTAGAAGTATAGCAGTCAAGGTGACTGAACGCTGGAGTGTAGAAATATAGCAGTCAAGGTGACTGAGTGCTGGAGTGATGGAGCACTGGAGTGTAGAAGTATAGCAGTCAAGGTGACTGAGCGCTGGAGTGTAGAAATATAGCAGTCAAGGTGACTGAGTGCTGCAGTGATGGAGCACTGGAGTGTAGAAGTATAGCAGTCAAGGTGACTGAGCGCTGGAGTGTAGAAGTTGGCAGTCAAGGTGTCTGAGCGCTGGAGTGTAGAAGTATAGCAGTCAAGTTGACTGAGCGCTGGAGTGCAGAAGTATAGAAGCCAAGGTGACTGAGCGCTGGAGTGTAGAAGTATAGCAGTCAAGGTGACTAAGCGTTGGAGTGTAGAAGTATAGAAGTCAAGGTGACTGAGCGCTGGAGTGTAGAAGTATAGCAGTCAAGGTGACTGAGCGCTGGAGTGTAGAAGTTGGCAGTCAAGGTGACTGAGCGCTGGAGTGTAGAAATATGGCAGTCAAGGTGACTGAGTGCTGGAGTGATGGAGCACGGGAGTGTAGAAGTATAGCAGTCAAGGTGACTGAGCACTGGAGTGTAGAAGTTGGCAGTCAAGGTGACTTAGCGCTGGAGTGTAGAAGTTGGCAGTCAAGGTGACTGAGTGCTGGAGTGTAGAAATATGGCAGTCAAGGTGACTGAGTGCTGGAGTGATGGAGCACGGGAGTGTAGAAGTATAGCAGTCAAGGTGACTGAGCACTGGAGTGTAGAAGTTGGCAGTCAAGGTGACTGAGCGCTGGAGTGCAGAAGTATAGCAGTCATGGTGACTGAGCATTGGAGTGGAGAAGTTGGCAGTCAAGGTGACTGAGCGCTGGAGTGTAGAAATATAGCAGTCAAGGTGACTGAGTGCTGGAGTGATGGAGCACTGGAGTGTAGAAGTATAGCAGTCAAGGTGACTGAGCGCTGGAGTGTAGAAATATAGCAGTCAAGGTGACTGAGTGCTGCAGTGATGGAGCGCTGGAGTGTAGAAGTTGGCAGTCAAGTTGACTGAGCACTGGAGTGCAGAAGTATAGAAGTCAAGGTGACTGAGCGCTGGAGTGTAGAAGTTGGCAGTCAAGGTGACTGAGCGCTGGAGTGTAGAAATATAGCAGTCAAGGTGACTGAGTGCTGGAGTGATGGAGCACTGTAGTGTAGAAGTATAGCAGTCAAGGTGACTGAGCGCTGGAGTGTAGAAGTATAGCAGTCAAGGTGACTGAGCACTGGAGTGTAGAAGTTGGTAGTCAAGGTGACTGAGCGCTGGAGTGTAGAAGTATAGCAGTCAAGGTGACTGAGCGCTGGAGTATAGAAGTATAGAAGTCAAGGTGACTGAGCGCTGGAGTGTAGAAATATAGCAGTCAAGGTGACTGAGTGCTGGAGTGATGGAGCCCTGGAGTGTAGAAGTATAGCAGTCAAGGTGACTGAGCGCTGGAGTGTAGAAGTTGGCAGTCAAGTTGACTGAGCTCTGGAGTGCAGAAGTATAGAAGTCAAGGTGACTGAGTGCTGGAGTGTAGAAGTATAGCAGTCAAGGTGACTGAGCGCTGTAATGTAGAAATATAGCAGTCAAGGTGACTGAGTGCTGGAGTGATGGAGCACTGGAGTGTAGAAGTATAGCAGTCAAGGTGACTGAGCGCTGGAGTGTAGAAGTTGGCAGTCAAGGTGACTGAGCGCTGGAGTGTAGAAATATAGCAGTCAAGGTGACTGAGTGCTGGAGTGTAGAAGTATAGCAGTCAAGGTGACTTAGCGCTGGAGTGTAGAAGTTGGCAGTCAAGGTGACTGAGCGCTGGAGTGTAGAAATATAGCAGTCAAGGTGACTGAGTGCTGGAGTGATGGAGCACTGGAGTGTAGAAGTATAGCAGTCAAGGTGACTGAGCGCTGGAGTTTAGAAGTATAGCAGTCAAGGTGACTGAGCACTGGAGTGTAGAAGTTGGTAGTCAAGGTGACTGAGCGCTGGAGTGTAGAAGTATAGCAGTCAAGGCGACTGAGCGCTGGAGTATAGAAGTTGGCAGTCAAGGTGACTGAGCGCTGGAGTGTAGAAGTATAGCAGTCATGATGACTGAGCGCTGGAGTGTAGAAGTTGGCAGTCAAGGTGACTGAGCGCTGGAGTGTAGAAATATAGCAGTCAAGGTGACTGAGTGCTGGAGTGATGGAGCACTGGAGTGTAGAAGTATAGCAGTCAAGGTGACTGAGCGCTGGAGTGTAGAAGTATAGCAGTCAAGGTGACTGAGCACTGGAGTGTAGAAGTTGGCAGTCAAGGTGACTGAGCGCTGGAGTGTAGAAGTTGGCAGTCAAGGTGACTGAGCGTTGGATTGTAGAAGTTGGCAGTCAAGGTGATTGAGCGCTGGAGTGTAGAAGTTGGCAGTAGAGGTGACTGAGCGCTCGAGTGTAGAAGTATAGCAGTCAAGTTGACTGAGTGCTGGAGTGTAGAAGTATAGCAGTCAAGGTGACTGAGCGCTGGAGTGTAGAAGTATAGCAGTCAAGGTGACTGAACGCTGGAGTGTAGAAATATAGCAGTCAAGGTGACTGAGTGCTGGAGTGATGGAGCACTGGAGTGTAGAAGTATAGCAGTCAAGGTGACTGAGCGCTGGAGTGTAGAAATATAGCAGTCAAGGTGACTGAGTGCTGCAGTGATGGAGCACTGGAGTGTAGAAGTATAGCAGTCAAGGTGTCTGAGCGCTGGAGTGTAGAAGTTGGCAGTCAAGGTGTCTGAGCGCTGGAGTGTAGAAGTATAGCAGTCAAGTTGACTGAGCGCTGGAGTGCAGAAGTATAGAAGTCAAGGTGAATGAGCGCTGGAGTGTAGAAGTATAGCAGTCAAGGTGACTGAGCGCTGGAGTGTAGAAGTATAGCAGTCAAGGTGACTGAGCGCTGGAGTGTAGAAGTTGGCAGTCAAGGTGACTGAGCGCTGGAGTGTAGAAATATGGCAGTCAAGGTGACTGAGTGCTGGAGTGATGGAGCACGGGAGTGTAGAAGTATAGCAGTCAAGGTGACTGAGCACTGGAGTGTAGAAGTTGGCAGTCAAGGTGACTTAGCGCTGGAGTGTAGAAGTTGGCAGTCAAGGTGACTGAGCGCTGGAGTGTAGAAATATGGCAGTCAAGGTGACTGAGTGCTGGAGTGATGGAGCACGGGAGTGTAGAAGTATAGCAGTCAAGGTGACTGAGCACTGGAGTGTAGAAGTTGGCAGTCAAGGTGACTGAGCGCTGGAGTGCAGAAGTATAGCAGTCATGGTGACTGAGCATTGGAGTGGAGAAGTTGGCAGTTAAGGTGACTGAGCGCTGGAGTGTAGAAATATAGCAGTCAAGGTGACTGAGTGCTGGAGTGATGGAGCACTGGAGTGTAGAAGTATAGCAGTCAAGGTGACTGAGCGCTGGAGTGTAGAAATATAGCAGTCAAGGTGACTGAGTGCTGCAGTGATGGAGCGCTGGAGTGTAGAAGTTGGCAGTCAAGTTGACTGAGCACTGGAGTGCAGAAGTATAGAAGTCAAGGTGACTGAGCGCTGGAGTGTAGAAGTTGGCAGTCAAGGTGACTGAGCGCTGGAGTGTAGAAATATAGCAGTCAAGGTGACTGAGTGCTGGAGTGATGGAGCACTGGAGTGTAGAAGTATAGCAGTCAAGGTGACTGAGCGCTGGAGTGTAGAAGTATAGCAGTCAAGGTGACTGAGCACTGGAGTGTAGAAGTTGGCAGTCAAGGTGACTGAGCGCTGGAGTGTAGAAGTATAGCAGTCAAGGTGACTGAGCGCTGGAGTATAGAAGTATAGAAGTCAAGGTGACTGAGCGCTGGAGTGTAGAAATATAGCAGTCAAGGTGACTGAGTGCTGGAGTGATGGAGCCCTGGAGTGTAGAAGTATAGCAGTCAAGGTGACTGAGCGCTGGAGTGTAGAAGTTGGCAGTCAAGTTGACTGAGCTCTGGAGTGCAGAAGTATAGAAGTCAAGGTGACTGAGTGCTGGAGTGTAGAAGTATAGCAGTCAAGGTGACTGAGCGCTGGAGTGTAGAAGTTAGCAGTCAAGGTGACTGAGCGCTGTAATGTAGAAATATAGCAGTCAAGGTGACTGAGTGCTGGAGTGATGGAGCACTGGAGTGTAGAAGTATAGCAGTCAAGGTGACTGAGCGCTGGAGTGTAGAAGTTGGCAGTCAAGGTGACTGAGCGCTGGAGTGTAGAAATATAGCAGTCAAGGTGACTGAGTGCTGGAGTGTAGAAGTATAGCAGTCAAGGTGACTTAGCGCTGGAGTGTAGAAGTTGGCAGTCAAGGTGACTGAGCGCTGGAGTGTAGAAATATAGCAGTCAAGGTGACTGAGTGCTGGAGTGATGGAGCACTGGAGTGTAGAAGTATAGCAGTCAAGGTGACTGAGCGCTGGAGTTTAGAAGTATAGCAGTCAAGGTGACTGAGCACTGGAGTGTAGAAGTTGGTAGTCAAGGTGACTGAGCGCTGGAGTGTAGAAGTATAGCAGTCAAGGCGACTGAGCGCTGGAGTATAGAAGTTGGCAGTCAAGGTGACTGAGCGCTGGAGTGTAGAAGTATAGCAGTCATGATGACTGAGCGCTGGAGTGCAGAAGTTGGCAGTCAAGGTGACTGAGCGCTGGAGTGTAGAAATATAGCAGTCAAGGTGACTGAGTGCTGGAGTGATGGAGCACTGGAGTGTAGAAGTATAGCAGTCAAGGTGACTGAGCGCTGGAGTGTAGAAGTATAGCAGTCAAGGCGACTGAGCGCTGGAGTATAGAAGTTGGCAGTCAAGGTGACTGAGCGCTGGAGTGTAGAAGTATAGCAGTCATGATGACTGAGCGCTGGAGTGTAGAAGATGGCAGTCAAGGTGACTGAGCGCTGGAGTGTAGAAATATAGCAGTCAAGGTGACTGAGTGCTGGAGTGATGGAGCACTGGAGTGTAGAAGTATAGCAGTCAAGGTGACTGAGCGCTGGAGTGTAGAAGTATAGCAGTCAAGGTGACTGAGCACTGGAGTGTAGAAGTTGGCAGTCAAGGTGACTGAGCGCTGGAGTGTAGAAGTTGGCAGTCAAGGTGACTGAGCGTTGGATTGTAGAAGTTGGCAGTCAAGGTGATTGAGCGCTGGAGTGTAGAAGTTGGCAGTAGAGGTGACTGAGCGCTCGAGTGTAGAAGTATAGCAGTCAAGTTGACTGAGTGCTGGAGTGTAGAAGTATAGCAGTCAAGGTGACTGAGCGCTGGAGTGTAGAAGTATAGCAGTCAAGGTGACTGAACGCTGGAGTGTAGAAATATAGCAGTCAAGGTGACTGAGTGCTGGAGTGATGGAGCACTGGAGTGTAGAAGTATTGCAGTCAAGGTGACTGAGCGCTGGAGTGTAGAAATATAGCAGTCAAGGTGACTGAGTGCTGCAGTGATGGAGCACTGGAGTGTAGAAGTATAGCAGTCAAGGTGACTGAGCGCTGGAGTGTAGAAGTTGGCAGTCAAGGTGTCTGAGCGCTGGAGTGTAGAAGTATAGCAGTCAAGTTGACTGAGCGCTGGAGTGCAGAAGTATAGAAGTCAAGGTGACTGAGCGCTGGAGTGTAGAAGTATAGCAGTCAAGGTGACTGAGCGCTGGAGTGTAGAAGTATAGCAGTCAAGGTGACTGAGCGCTGGAGTGTAGAAGTTGGCAGTCAAGGTGACTGAGCGCTGGAGTGTAGAAATATGGCAGTCAAGGTGACTGAGTGCTGGAGTGATGGAGCACGGGAGTGTAGAAGTATAGCAGTCAAGGTGACTGAGCACTGGAGTGTAGAAGTTGGCAGTCAAGGTGACTTAGCGCTGGAGTGTAGAAGTTGGCAGTCAAGGTGACTGAGCGCTGGAGTGTAGAAATATGGCAGTCAAGGTGACTGAGTGCTGGAGTGATGGAGCACGGGAGTGTAGAAGTATAGCAGTCAAGGTGACTGAGCACTGGAGTGTAGAAGTTGGCAGTCAAGGTGACTGAGCGCTGGAGTGCAGAAGTATAGCAGTCATGGTGACTGAGCATTGGAGTGGAGAAGTTGGCAGTCAAGGTGACTGAGCGCTGGAGTGTAGAAATATAGCAGTCAAGGTGACTGAGTGCTGGAGTGATGGAGCACTGGAGTGTAGAAGTATAGCAGTCAAGGTGACTGAGCGCTGGAGTGTAGAAATATAGCAGTCAAGGTGACTGAGTGCTGGAGTGATGGAGCGCTGGAGTGTAGAAGTATAGCAGTCAAGGTGACTGAGCGCTGGAGTGTAGAAGTTGGCAGTCAAGTTGACTGAGCTCTGGAGTGCAGAAGTATAGAAGTCAAGGTGACTGAGTGCTGGAGTGTAGAAGTATAGCAGTCAAGGTGACTGAGCGCTGGAGTGTAGAAGTTAGCAGTCAAGGTGACTGAGAGCTGGAGTGTAGAAATATAGCAGTCAAGGTGACTGAGTGCTGGAGTGATGGAGCACTGGAGTGTAGAAGTATAGCAGTCAAGGTGACTGAGCGCTGGAGTGTAGAAGTTGGCAGTCAAGGTGACTGAGCGCTGGAGTGTAGAAATATAGCAGTCAAGGTGACTGAGTGCTGGAGTGTAGAAGTATAGCAGTCAAGGTGACTTAGCGCTGGAGTGTAGAAGTTGGCAGTCAAGGTGACTGAGCGCTGGAGTGTAGAAATATAGCAGTCAAGGTGACTGAGTGCTGGAGTGATGGAGCACTGGAGTGTAGAAGTATAGCAGTCAAGGTGACTGAGCGCTGGAGTTTAGAAGTATAGCAGTCAAGGTGACTGAGCACTGGAGTGTAGAAGTTGGCAGTCAAGGTGACTGAGCGCTGGAGTGTAGAAGTATAGCAGTCAAGGTGACTGAGCGCTGGAGTATAGAAGTTGGCAGTCAAGGTGACTAAGCGCTGGAGTGTAGAAGTATAGCAGTCATGATGACTGAGCGCTGGAGTGTAGAAGTTGGCAGTCAAGGTGACTGAGCGCTGGAGTGTAGAAGTATAGCAGTCAAGGTGACTGAGCGCTGGAGTATAGAAGTATAGAAGTCAAGGTGACTGAGCGCTGGAGTGTAGAAATATAGCAGTCAAGGTGACTGAGTGCTGGAGTGATGGAGCGCTGGAGTGTAGAAGTATAGCAGTCAAGGTGACTGAGCGCTGGAGTGTAGAAGTTGGCAGTCAAGTTGACTGAGCGCTGGAGTGCAGAAGTATAGAAGTCAAGGTAACTGAGTGCTGGAGTGTAGAAGTATAGCAGTCAAGGTGACTGAGCGCTGGAGTGTAGAAGTTAGCAGTCAAGGTGACTGAGCGCTGGAGTGTAGAAATATAGCAGTCAAGGTGACTGAGTGCTGGAGTGATGGAGCACTGGAGTGTAGAAGTATAGCAGTCAAGGTGACTGAGCGCTGGAGTGTAGAAGTTGGCAGTCAAGGTGACTGAGCGCTGGAGTGTAGAAATATAGCAGTCAAGGTGACTGAGTGCTGGAGTGTAGAAGTATAGCAGTCAAGGTGACTTAGCGCTGGAGTGTAGAAGTTGGCAGTCAAGGTGACTGAGCACTGGAGTGTAGAAGTTGGCAGTCAAGGTGACTGAGTGTTGGAGTGATGGAGCACTGGAGTATAGAAGTATAGCAGTCAAGGTGACTGAGCGCTGGAGTGTAGAAGTATAGCAGTCAAGGTGACTTAGCGCTGGAGTGTAGAAGTTGGCAGTCAAGGTGACTGAGTGCTGGAGTGATGGAGCACTGGAGTGTAGAAGTATAGCAGTCAAGGTGACTGAGCGCTGGAGTGTAGAAGTATAGCAGTCAAGGTGACTGAGCGCTGGAGTTTAGAAGTATAGCAGTCAAGGTGACTGAGCACTGGAGTGTAGAAGTTGGCAGTCAAGGTGACTGAGCGCTGGAGTGTAGAAGTATAGCAGTCAAGGTGACTGAGCGCTGGAGTATAGAAGTTGGCAGTCAAGGTGACTGAGCGCTGGAGTGTAGAAGTATAGCAGTCATGATGACTGAGCGCTGGAGTGTAGAAGTTGGCAGTCAAGGTGACTGAGCACTGGAGTGTAGAAGTATAGAAGTCAAGGTGACTGAGCACTGGAGTGTAGAAGTATAGAAGTCAAGGTGACTGAGCGCTGGAGTGTAGAAGTATAGCAGTCAAGGTGACTGAGCGCTGGAGTGTAGAAGTATAGCAGTCATGGTGACTGAGCGCTGGAGTGCAGAAGTATAGCAGTCAAGGTGACTGAGCGCTGGAGTGCAGAAGTATAGCAGTCAAGGTGACTGAGTGCTGGAGTGATGGAGCACTGGAGTGTAGAAGTATAGCAGTCAAGGTGACTGAGCACTGGAGTGTAGAAGTTGGCAGTCAAGGTGACTGAGCGCTGGAGTGTAGAAGTATAGCAGTCATGATGACTGAGCGCTGGAGTGTAGAAGTATAGCAGTCATGATGACTGAGCGCTGGAGTGTAGAAGTTGTCAGTCAAGGTGACTGAGCGCTGGAGTGTAGAAGTTGGCAGTCAAGGTGACTGAGCGCTGGAGTGTAGACGTTGGCAGTCAAGGTGACTGAGCACTGGAGTGTAGAAGTATAGCAGTCAAGGTGACTGAGCGCTGGAGTGTAGAAGTATAGCAGTCATGATGACTGAGCGCTGGAGTGTAGAAGTATAGCAGTCATGATGACTGAGCGCTGGAGTGTAGACGTTGGCAGTCAAGGTGACTGAGCGCTGGAGTGTAGAAGTATAGCAGTCAAGGTGACTGAGCGCTGGAGTGTAGAAGTAGGCAGTAAAGGTGACTGAGCGCTGGAGTGTAGAAGTTGGCAGTCAAGGTGACTGAGCGCTGGAGTTCAGAAGTATAGCAGGCAAGGTGACTGAGTGCTGGAGTGTAGAAGTATAGCAGTCAAGGTGACTGAGCGCTGGAGTGTAGAAGTATAGCAGTCAAGTTGACTGAGCGCTGGAGTGTAGAAGTATAGCAGTCAAGGTGACTGAACGCTGGAGTGTAGAAGTTGGCAGTCAAGGTGACTGAGCGCTGGAGTGTAGAAGTATAGCAGTCAAGGTGACTGAGCGCTGGAGTATAGAAGTTGGCAGTCAAGGTGACTGAGCGCTGGAGTGTAGAAGTATAGCAGTCAAGGTGACTGAGCGCTGGAGTGTAGAAGTATAGCAGTCATGGTGACTGAGCGCTGGAGTGTAGAAGTATAGCAGTCAAGGTGACTGAGCGCTGGAGTGTAGACGTTGGCAGTCAAGGTGACTGAGCGCTGGAGTGTAGAAGTATAGCAGTCAAGGTGACTGAGCGCTGGAGTGTAGAAGTAGGCAGTAAAGGTGACTGAGCCCTGGAGTGTAGAAGTTGGCAGTCAAGGTGACTGAGCGCTGGAGTGCAGAAGTATAGCAGGCAAGGTGACTGAGCGCTGGAGTGCAGAAGTATAGCAGTCAAGTTGACTGAGCGCTGGAGTGTAGAAGTATAGCAGTCAAGGTGACTGAGCGCTGGAGTGTAGAAGTATAGCAGTCAAGGTGACTGAGCGCTGGAGTGTAGAAGTAGGCAGTAAAGGTGACTGAGCGCTGGAGTGTTGAAGTTGGCAGTCAAGGTGACTGAGCGCTGGAGTGTAGAAGTATAGCAGTCAAGGTGACTGAGCGCTGGAGTGTAGAAGTATAGCAGTCAAGGTGACTGAGCGCTGGAGTGTAGAAGTAGGCAGTAAAGGTGACTGAGCGCTGGAGTGTAGAAGTTGGCAGTCAAGGTGACTGAGCGCTGGAGTGCAGAAGTATAGCAGGCAAGGTGACTGAGCGCTGGAGTGTAGAAGTTGGCAGTCAAGTTGGCTGCACAATTGGAAGTGCTTCAGACTGGGTTTTTTGCCTTCTTTTGGATCAAGAGCAAAAACAGATGTGAGGAAGGTTGAACTTGATGGACGCAAGTCTCTTTTCAGTCTATGTAACTATGTACATTACACTTAATTTTGCAGCAAAGCCAAAATACTTAGATTCTAGTTATTTTATTTTTTGTGTTAAAGGGGTAATTGAGATTTAATCACACAGGGGAGGCTGCTATAGGCTCTAACAGAGCAAGTGATAAGAAATTCTCCATTACTTACTATTACTCTGTATTAGGCTTAGGCACATTCTGTTACTCCGTATCAGGTTTTAGGACATTCTGTTACTGCTTATCAGGTTTAGGCACGTTCTGTTACTCCGTATCAGGTTCAGGCACGTTCTGTTACTCCGTATCAGGTTTATGCACGTTCTGTTACTCTGTATCAGGCTTAGGCATGTTCTGTTACTCCGTATCAGGTTCAGGCACGTTCTGTTACTCCGTATCAGGTTTAGGCACGTTCTGTTACTCCGTAATCAGGTTTAGGCACATTCTGTTACTCAGTATCAGGCTTAGGCATGTTCTGGTACTCCGTATCAGGTTTATGCACGTTCTGTTACTCCGTATCAGGTTTATGCACGTTCTGTTACTCCGTATCAGGTTTATGCACGTTCTGTTACTCCGTATCAGGTTTAGGCACGTTCTGTTACTCCGTATCAGGCTCAGGCACGTTCTGTTACTCCGTATCAGGTTTATGCACGTTCTGTTACTCCGTATCAGGCTTAGGCATGTTCTGTTACTCCGTATCAGGTTTAGGCACATTCTGTTACTCCGTAATCAGGTTTAGGCATGTTCTGTTACTCCGTATCAGGCTTAGGCATGTTCTGTTACTCCGTATCAGGTTCAGGCACGTTCTGTTACTCCGTATCAGGTTTAGGCACATTCTGTTACTCCGTAATCAGGTTTAGGCACGTTCTGTTACTCCGTATCAGGCTTAGGCATGTTCTGTTACTCCGTATCAGGTTTATGCACGTTCTGTTACTCTGTATCAGGTTTATGCACGTTCTGTTACTCCGTATCAGGTTTATGCATGTTCTGTTACTCCGTATCAGGTTTATGCACGTTCTGTTACTCCGTATGAGGTTTAGGCACATTCTGTTACTCCGTATCAGGTTTAGGCACGTTTTATTACTCCGTATCAGGTTCAGGCACGTTCTGTTACTCCGTATCAGGCTTAGCCACGTTCTGCTACTCTATATATGATTTAGGCACGTTCTGTTACTCCGTATCAGGTTCAGGCACGTTCTGTTACTCCGTATCCGGTTCAGGCACGTTCTGTTACTCCGTATCAGGTTCAGGCACATTCTGTTACTCCGTATCAGGTTCAGGCACGTTCTGTTACTCCGTATCAGGTTCAGGCACGTTCTGTTACTCCGTATCAGGTTCAGGCACGTTCTGTTACTCCCTATCAGGCTTAGGCGTGTTCTGTTACTCCCTATCAGGCTTAGGCACGTTCTAGTACTCTGTATCGGGTTGAGGTGCTTTGGGCTGCAAAGTGGAGGAATGAGGAGGTAGAGGAAGGAAGGGAGACTTAAAAATATTCAAAAGCCTAAATTGAAGTGGGTGAGGGAGGGTGAGAGCTAAATTCCCCTTATATGCGCTCTGCCTGCAAGGGGAAGATTTTAATGTCTGCCAGAAGCATGCAGTAATTTATGCACAGAATTGACATTAGGCAGCCTGGAACACTGTCTCTTGTGCTCGGGGTGCAACTAGCCACAGATGCACAATCAACAATATCTCTGTATGTGCAGTGTTTAAAGCAGAACCAGACTGCCATAACCACTTCAAATCACTGAAGTTGACATGGTGGTTGGAGTAACATGTAATAAAATGTCAACTTGAAGTATCTTCAAAATGAATCTCAAATTTGAGGCTAGAATAGCTGAAGCTAAAGCTTAGCTGACTTTAAGAATGTTTGATTATTCGGCTGTTTTGACCTTAAATTTGAAATGTCCTTTGAATTCTCCTTCTTCTGAATTCTCACTTTAGTGGATAACCCTGGCAGTGAATGTCGAATCTGAAGGACACAAAGAGTGCGGCATACAAATATGGCGTCCTGTAGCAGTTTTGATGCTCTCTCTAAATGCACGAAGAAGGTTGTTTTACCTTTTCTACGTTGTCGCACTGCGTTTTCTATGGCAACCGTGGCCAATCTAATGCTTCCTTATATGTAAGCATTGGGATAGTGTGCATGCGCAGGGCGCCAATCACATGCTTCATTTGGAGCGCCTCCAGTGGTTGTCAGTATGGAAACATTTCTACAAGACATCAGTGTTTTCCATTGCACGGTTCAAACTAATGAGGGCATTCAGGCTGGTTATTTTAGGTCTATGATTGGAAGCTTGCATGCTAGGCCAGAAAGTGTGTGCACCAATGATCAGCCACAATCTTTCTTTTCTCACCACATGCTGGAGATCCCGGAGAATCACATACCTCAGTTTAATTAATAGATTTTAACCCCGTAGGGATCGGTGACACATTTTACCTTCATAACAACCTGTTTTTAAAGATCTTGTGCCAGAATGGAATGGCTCACACAGTTTACATTCCTTCCTGCACACACACACACACACATACACATATATATATATATATATATAGAGAGAGAGATCCCCCCGCTAGATTACCAAGGCATTCATTGCAGGGCTATGGTCCTTAGGGAATAGACCAGGATGACAGTAAAGTGTAAAATCTGGTCATTAAGAGCTTAATATAAGATTTATAAAAACTGTTGTAGTTTATATATTTTTTACTAATTTTTTTGATCTATTTATCTTTATTATCTATTATATTGTGTAAATATGTTTACTGGATATAGGCTAAGGGAACACTGAGTTCTGTATTATGTTCCTGCCATACTTCTAAGCCAAAGTGTTAGAGAGATCCAGATCGGCTTAACAAAGATCCTCTTGTGAGTGACAGTCAGCCATTCTCTGGCTGTTTGTCCATTGTCCCACACTGAGGGTGGCATTGCTTGGTACTATCTGAGTGTCAGCTAGCAATGACACAAACAAGCCCATATCTCCAAAAGACGAGGATAAGACGAGACACGGCAGGAGTCCTGGTAAAGTTTACTTTATAATATTGTTTGAAATTGTGACTAACCGTAGTGCACTGGAGAGAGGAAAGACTCGAGTAACCTCCTTTATGGATTCCCTAGAGAACCTTGGTTTAATACTATGCATGCCCCCTGACAGCGCCAGCACTTACTGTGTTGGGTTATAGCACATATCAGACGTCTCCATCCTAGTATCAATGGATTTGGAATTTTGGTAATCGTTTTGTTAAAATGTTTTATATGGTAACGCTTTGTATAACGGTTGCCTGCGTTCAAAATGCTGATTGTTAAAATGTTAATTTGTTTAGTTTCTGACTAGGGGGGTGTAAAATGAATTCTGACGTGTTTCAGAAATGTGATTGGAATTTTTGTGATGATAATTCATTTGCTGGTGATTTTCTAGAAGGAAAATCTGGAAGAAATTATCATTTAACATGAAATGTAATTTAATGTTATTTAATGTGCACTCTGATGCTGAAGTCCTGCAGTAGAAAGATGTCCCATTGTAACAGAAGGATTTAAGTTGAATTGTTTATCTTCTGTGTCTGGCTGAGCGTTATAGTAGTTCAGGATTAGTTGGCAGTATGTTAGACTGGGACAGCTAGTCTGGGTATTTTAATGCTCAGACAATGGTACTATGTCAGAACCATGGGAAAGTAAAAGGATTATCATCCAGACGTATTGGTTTACTGGAGAAGTTCTTAGAAAGGGGTGCAGATCACTATTAACTGCCGTTGATCCAGAATTCCTCTATATAAGTAAAGGGGTGCAGACATGGGTGGATTAAAATAGAGGCTGATGGAGCTGCAGCTCCAGGCCCATATCCATGGAATAGGCCCATTGATTTAAAGAAAAAAAAACGTAGTTAAGTTTGGAAGCTGAAGAGGGATGTATGGGAACAAAACTGGTGCGGACTGGCTGACAATGAAATTAGTTATGGTAAATCTGACTTTGCACACTATGCAAATGCTCTTACTGCTTCGGTCTCTCTAACATTGTGGCATGTTCCCTTTCTTCTACACTCACTACATCCACCTTTTCTTTGTCCCAGACTGTATAATAGGAGCTTCTGCCTGCTAGTAATAAGGTAAGGAGAGGAGTGGATCAGCAAGTGCGAGGGGACAGTCTTTAGAAAGCATGGAGCGAGTGCATCATTAGAAACACTTATGCCAAGCTCCGGGTGCTCCATCTAATTCTTAGGGCAGACACGCCCCCTTTTTGGGAATGTTTGTCCCTTTGGGCAGTTTTGGACAAGTGATTCCTTTTACCCTGCCCACCAAAATTCTGCTTCACTGGACACTGCTGTTAAAGGGTATTAATATACTGGAGAGGTGAAAGCGACAGATTAGCATAGGGTATGTGTTTTCTGATTGCTATATCCTGTTTCCCTCCAGCACCATCTCCACCAGATACATGACGCTTGGGAGGTATAACCGTTTTAGTTTTTCTGTCGATAAGATTCTGTAATAAGGCCCATCATAGTTGTCAGCACCAGGCCCAATGGGCTCTTAACCTGGCCCGGGTGCAGATCACCATTGATCCAGAATTCCTCTTTATAAGTAAAGGGGTGCAGATTGTCATTGTTATAAATCAATGCCCGATTCATGACAATGAGTCTCTAAACTAACGTCATGAGCACAGTATTTATTTATTTACTTATAAAATATTTTACTAGGAAGGGTACATTGAGCTTTCTCTCGTTTTCAAGCATGTCCTGGGTTCACAAAACATTGCATTAATACAATATGAGCCCTTGCCAATAACAGTTAGTAGCTGTAGGTATATTTAGCGCTGAAGGTGGGGTAAATACAGACTTAATACTCAGTCTTGACAGGCACACCCATTATGGATGTTACCAGTGAAACCAGTTAGTCACTTGCAACATCCCCTGAAGTCCTGCCCACCCATCCTGAGTCCAAATGATATTTCTGCAAAGGGACACAATAGTCACCAACACAACTTTAGATTAATGAAGCAGTTTTGGTACAGATCTCACCCCTGCCATCTCACTGCTCAATTCTTTGCCATTTAGGAGTTAAATCACTTTTTTATGCAGCCATAGCCACACCCCCCTGCATGTGATTTGCATAGCCTACCTAAACACTTCCTTTAATGAATCATCTAATGTTTACACTTCCTTTATTGCACCTTCTGTTTAATTTAGAATTTCCTATCTACTGCTCTTTTAATAGCTTGCTAGACCCCACAGGTTATTATAATAAAATTGGTAAAATATTAAAAATAGTAAATACTCACAAAGGTGGAGCAGGCAAACATCTCTATGGATAAGGTGCCGGTGGTATGATCCCCACCTGGAATTTCTTTGGAGTAGACAGGAAACGAGGTAGTCAGGAAGTAAGTATGATATTACAAAATAAAACTATTAAAAACAAAAGGTAATTGGCACAGTATGCAAGTATAGTGACCAAAAAAACTTTATTCAAATAAAATACTAAGTAATACTTTCCATAATGAGCTTTTCCAAATGTCATTTTGGGTCACACAACACCATCTTCTACGGACACTCACCAACACATCCTGTAAGTGGGGATTATACCACTATACGCTATCAAACCTGGAGCTGGTCATAGCTCCACCAAATGTGAGTAACTTCCGTTCTTTTATTACCTATTACTCATCTAAGCTGACATATTGCACTATTGTTTCCCATTTTTTTGTCTTGCATATATCTATGGATTACACTAACAAATCTTCTAGCCATCATATTCGCTGACACAAGGACCTACTGCCTACTCAAGAATTCCTATTGCACTGCAAGTACTCCTAATTATTGATAGACTTTGTTGGCCTATGTTTCAGACTGCTTTGGACTATTTTATTTACCCACACCTACTGTATATTATTGCATATTGCACTTTATTGTCATTCCTCGACTTTTGTGACGCAGAATATTCAGGGGAACCCACAGCTTACAGTAGGGAAAAACAAATACAAATTAAATACAAATTATTGTTTAGTGGATATACCCCAAGTGGAAACTTGCATTTCATTGGAGTATACCGCTTGTCTGAAGCCTTTGGTATCCCTCCCCTTCTAGCCCCGCCCAGACTTTCTGTGGCTGTCCAATCAAAGACTTTCCAATTCAGCTCAATGAGAATTCTTTGCAATGCAGGTGCTCTGGGCAATTGCTGCCTATTGGGTTTAGTGCAAATAAGCTTAACAAACCACGAAGTAACAGGACCGGTTGTCTGATTGACAGCCGGGGGGGGGGGGTGTAACCTCAACCCGGGTCCTGCTCTCCCCCTGGGCAGTCTTGCAGCCTTAGGTGGGGGGTAATGTAACATATTCATCCTCCCCTTGCGGTATCTGCACTCAGCGGCTATGCGTCAGTGTACCTGAATCCTGCAACATGTTGATGGACGCCGGCCGCTGCGGATCCACACCAAATTATAGCCCCATGTCCGGCCACATTGAAGACGATGTCGGCGTGCGCGTGATGTCACGCGGGAGATGCGCATGCACGTTCTCGGATCATAGGCCGATTTCGGCCAATCAGATTTGTAAAGGGCACATTTTTACTTCTCCTCATTGCCCTGTTGTGGTTTCCCTTAGTGGTTGTCCGAGAGCGTGTTCCTGAGCGTTTATTTCGGGTTATTGACTTTGGCTTCATTTGACTTCCCTATATTCTGGTATCCCTGACTTCTGGCTTTCCCTTATCGTTGTGTCCCATTCTGTGCCCCTCCGACCTCGGCAAGTATTCTGACTATTCATTGGTACGTTAAGTCCGGCCATTCTAAGGCCCAGTAAGTTACCTTTTAGTCCTAGATATGATATAGTTCTACGTGCTGGATCAACTAATAATCCTGATATACAACCGCTAAACTCACTACCACAGCACCTAACCCATCCATACTGCAGCCCCTTACCAGTACAGCCCCTATAAACACGACTACAGCCCCTTACCAGTACAGCCCCTATAAACACTGCACTCATACACACACACTGCATTCATACACACACTGCACTCATACACACACACACTGCATTCATACACACACACTGCACTCATACACACACACTGCACTCATACACACACTGCACTCATACATACACTGCATTCATACACACACACTGCATTCATACGCACACTGCACTCATACATACACACACTGCATTCATACACACACTGCACTCATACACACACACACTGCATTCATACACACACTGCATTCATATACACACTGCACTCATGCACACACACTGCATTCATACACACACACTACATTCATTATATACACACACACTGTAAATAAATATTCAATTAATATAATTTTTTAGGATCTAATTTTACTTAGAAATTTACCAGTAGCTGCTGCATTTCCCACCCTAGTCTTATTCTCGAGTCAATAAGTTTTCCCAGTTTTTTGGGGTAAAATTAGGGGCCTTGGCTTATATTCGGGTCGGATTATAGTCGAGTATATACGGTAATATATATTGAAAAAAAAAGTAGTAATCTGGCACTCTACCTTAAGTCAGAATTATTCAATAAACCAAGGTGTGGCGGAACCCGCCTCGCCACTGGGCATTGGAGAGGCCTGGCTGCCCGCCTCCTACCTGCTGACTATGGCCCCTGGTAAATTTGTACTTTTGAATGCAATATTTGGGCATGTGGTATTTTATATTGCTGCTACTGGCCCTTTAAGGGCCATCCGTGGACATATTATGGCTTTTAGGAACAATGCCCCTTTAAGACTGTGTAGCAGATTGTATTCAGGCTGTCTTAAATATAATGTATGTTATTATGTGTTCGGTAAATTGTATATGTGTATGCAGCATTCGCCTGATTGTTCGGTAGAATCACTCCATTCATTATATTGAGTGAAACTACCGAACAACCAGACCACCCAGGAATAAGTGTGCCTCCAATTACCGTTTGCAACAATGTTGCAAACGGGTAATTGGCAATCAGTGTAATGTGTTCTTCGTCCTCTGGGTGGCCGCCATTCGGGAAACAAACACGTTTATTTATGGGCATTGGAGAGGCCTGGCTGCTCGCCTCCTACCTGCTGACTATGGCCCCTGGTAAATTTGTACTTTTGAATGCAATATTTGGGCATGTGGTATTTTACATTGCTGCTACTGGCCCTTTTATTTATAACTTTTGTTGTTTTTGGAGTCGTGGGTCTCTAGCCTTCATAACGACAGCCAAATCGCCGTAATTGTATGTTCTATTCTCCACAACATCTTGGGAAGCAATTAGCAATGAGACCAGATTAACATCTTTACCATCTAAAATATCCTTACGGAGAGCTGGGGGACCATGTGTGCTGGGGTAATTATGTGAGTGAGGGGGTGAAAGGTGAGGCAGGGGGCCTACCCTGTAGGTTAGAAGGTGTGATTGCGTGTGCGGGTCCTATGGGAGGAGGATCTATGCGAGCCGGGCTGGCATTTTCCAATTTAGTCAGTCTATCGTTAATAGACTGAAGGGATGGCAAGATGGTGTTTAGAGTTCCTTGTATGTCTGAGTTGTGCCCCTGTGAGCTGGAACCCAGCCCAGGATCCTCAGGATCCGCTGTGAGCAGTTTGAAGAGTTCTACCGTCCTTGCTGTAGCTGGGAAGGGGATTCCCCTCCGGCGCAATTCAGCCGAGATCCTGGATAGTCCAGGATCTTAAAGAGCCTGGCATGGAGGGTTCTTGGAATTCACTGGGGGTACTATGCCTAATGGAGGTATTAGGCCTAGCGGGTGTGCTAGGGGGGGATAATTCTTCTCCTATGTTGGTGTCCTGGGACATACTGCAAAAAAGAACAACAATGGTCTGATTAATGATACACCGCGGAACTAGTAGGACTGGCTTGCTAACTAGTGCCGAAGCGAAAAACTATCCACCCCGTGACAGGTGAGGCCCTGCTAGTTGCCAAGCGGCAGGTGAGAGGCTCTATCTATGATTTGGGCATGGGGCTCGAGCCACTAGCGTGGTGGTGGGGTGTTGGCCTCTCGGTGACAGTAAAAGATCCAACAAAACGAAAGGGAGAAGGGACATACAGTGATCTCACTCCTGTATGGGGGTTAACCCCTAGTGCAAAAAATTGCACTAAAAACTGAACAACATAGAAGGGGAGTCAGGAGCGGAGTAGGATAAATAGGTAGAGTGTCCTAAGGAGTGGACAATCCCTCACAGGGACTTACAGAAGTAATAAGGCAGGGTGAGTCACTCCAGAGATAATAAAATTTAACTTTTAATAACTATCCTTAAAATGAAGTGGGCAAACCAAAAACAAATATACGAAAGTATTTACATACATGAGGTCTGGTTAGTTAAGTGCTAAGTCTATTTACAGAAGCTTCAATGTGATACAGTGTGCACTGCCTGTGGACATCGTGGGGAGCTTCAGCACTAACGTAAATTACCAGACAAGCTACAGTAGAAGCAATTGTATAACTATTACGTTATTACAGCATCTGGACTCAAAAGAACAGCCGAGTCACAGCAAACTGCAAGAGAATGAGAAATCTCTGAAGCGAGACGGTCATAGGTCTGAACCGTGTGAGATAGCGTCTAAGGAAAGGTTTGGAGTGGTGTGAGTGGCAGTGGAATGCAATGCAGGTACTTATATTCAATACAAACTGTGTCGGCTTGACTATTATCACAGTGTATATAGGTGGTATTGGGAGAGGAAAATAGCTATTTTATAAAGGCTCTAATCCCTGTATGTCCTAATAAATAGAAAAAATAAATAAATAAACAGTAGAATACGAAAATGGAAAGTGTTAACAGCTGTAACAACTCGACTTCTGACACTATGTATCAAAGTGCAGGTAATGGTCTCAGTGGTAAAAACAGCTATTGAATCCCGGCTAAATAGAATCTCTCGAATCCTTATACAATCAAATGGATGGAATAAAATGACAGTAGCGTGCGAAAGAGGTAAATGTGGCAGCAATACCCTATTAGATGTATCTATTTAACTAATACCACTGTGTGTCCAGATGAATAGAGTAGCTGAGGATACTAGGGTAAGTAGAAATCAGATATAAATATTCTACCATTGATTCACTAACAAATCCCTATAAACTTGTGCCTTCAGGGGCACCCCCTTAAAGAAAAAGCCTGAGATTGTCCTGCAATAAACCTTGTTAAGGTAGTAACACCTCCCGCCACATCAAGCTAGATCGAGATGAAGTGAAATACCTAACAGACGCTACAAAAGCCCAAAAGCTCGATGAACTGCTACTAATATTGCGGTGTAGATCACGAGCTGGTGAAATAGATTGCTAAGATAATGTTGAAAATAACGAAGTCACTCTTAGTGCAGTGACTGTGTAGATAGCGCCAGTATGTTCCCCTAAACCCTTGAACATACTACACAGTCACTGCACTAAGAGTGACTTCATTATTTTACCCTGAAAGAGAATGCTTTCCTATGGACTGGCTGAATGCGCACGCGGTTTGTGTGCATTAGCTGGGAGTGTCTGACTGTACTGGACTGTGTTGATTGGCTGTTGTAACTTTGTGTCCCGTGTTCCACAAGGTCCACGTGGGTGGTAACCTTGTGGGGAAATGTGTATATAAGAAAGGCCTGTATGCTCATTAAACCAGTTCTACTTGACCCTCAACTCGCAGCCTTTAGTCGTGTTTGAGGGGACAGCTATAATCACTACAGGGATTGCTATGCTCTGCATATTCCCATAGCTTCACTGAGCTCTTGTAAGAGCTATTGTTCCTGTTCCTGCTTCGCTCTCTGGGATGAAGAGAGGTTCCCTCACTGGAACCTGGAGCCTTGTCGTAGGTCCAGGGTGGGTAGGAGACGGCGAGACCCTAACCCAGCAGCGGCGGTTCGTGGAGTCTGCAGTACTTATGGTGTCTGCAGTGCTGATGGTCCTTGGAGAGCGCTACCCACTGGGTCACCAGATGCCAGGCGGTATCAGGAGAAGATGTATTACAATTGTTTCTCCTGGAACATTTTTTTTAATTCCCTCCAGCCAGAACTTTGCGAATGGATTTGTGACCGGCGACCCCTCACCCTGCCGAAAGCTGCCCGCTTAGCCAACGAGTATACAGACCGTCGGCGGATGGAACAGACCACGGGAAGACCGTCTCCTCGCCCCGATTTTAGGGCTCCCTGGCTCCCGTCCATCCAGGCCCCACTCATTACCAGGAACCCTCTAGGTTCCAACCCAACCGACCTATGATTCAATGTCATCACTGCAAGGAATGGGGGCATGTACGCAGCAATTGCCCCATGGTCCTCCCCCGAGGTCCAAGGGGACACCCTAAGACCACAGCCTCCCATACCCCAGCTAGCTCATTGTGTGGAGACGGAGGCCAACCAAGATGAATATCTGGGGGGTACTAAAGAGCCTGGCATGGAGGGTTCTTGGAATTCACTGGGGGTACTATGCCTAATGGAGGTATTAGGCCTAGCGGGTGTGCTAGGGGGGGATAATTCTGGCAGGTTGTGCTGGTAGATAGTCAGGAGGCAAAAGGATTACGTGACACTGTGGCTACCCTAACCCTCATACAACGCCACTTGGTCCGAGACAAGTAGCAGTTCGCGTAGCCGGGAGGTCGTTTTCTGTCTCCCCACTGCCAAGGTGCACCTAGATAGGGGATCAGGGTCTAGCAATGTGTATGTGGGGTTTATGAGCCAATTGCCGGCTGAAGTACTTTTGAGGAATGATTTGGGTGCCCTAACCTCAGCCTATGATGCCAAGGAACCGGCCGAAACATCCCAGTTACAACCCAAGCCCAAGCTGCTGAAGCCAATCAACCAGCCTGGGAGACCCAGGTAAGACCATTATCCCCAACTACGACTACAGGACACCCCAGGGACACCCCAGGGGAGTTTGGAAGGAAGACCAGGAAAGACACGTCCCTACACCAGTATAGGGCCACAGCAGAGAGTGGGCAAGGGGGACTGGGGGGAGAAAGATTTATTTGGGAACAGGAGACCGACAAATCTGGAGCCGCCTCATTCCAGAAGTGACAATTGGTAGTTCCCAGGAAATACCGGTTGGAACTTCTGTGGATCAGGCATGATATACCTCTGGTCGGACACCTGAGAGCCCAACGCACATCTGAGTAACATAATCACAGGTTACAGGTTCTCATACATTCTATCTCTCCTTAGAGTAACATAATCACACATTTATGGCTTCTGATACATTCTATCTCTCCTCAGAGTAAAACCATCACACATGAATGGGTTCTGATACATTCTCTCTCTCCTCAGAGAAACACAATCACTCCTTTACATGTTCTGATACA
This sequence comes from Pelobates fuscus, assembly GCF_036172605.1. NCBI lineage: Eukaryota > Metazoa > Chordata > Amphibia > Anura > Pelobatidae > Pelobates > Pelobates fuscus. The sequence continues at coordinate 753,381 of NC_086327.1, read as the reverse complement.
TTCTCTGTCTCCTCAGAGTAACACTATCAGACATTTACGGGTTCTGACACATTCTAGCTCTCTTCAGAGTAACACAATCACACATTTATGGGTTCTGATACATTCTATCTCTCCTCGGAGTAACAGAATAACACATTTATGGGTTCTGATACATTCTATCTCTCCTACAGAGTAACACAATCACACATTTATGGGTTCTGATACATTCCATCTCTCCTCGGAGTAACACAATCACTCCTTTATGGGTTCTGATACATTCTCTCTCTCCTCAGAGTAACACAATCACACATTTACGGGTTCTGAAACATTCTCTCTCTCCTCAGAGTAACACAATCACACATTTACGGGTTCTGATATATTCTATCTCTCCTCAGAGTAACACAATCACACATTTATGGGTTCTGATGCATTCTCTCTCTCCTCAGAGTAACACAATAACACATTTATGGGTTCTGATACATTCTATCTCTCCTACAGAGTAACGCAATCACACATTTATGGGTTCTGATACATTCCATCTCTCCTCGGAGTAACACAATCACTCCTTTATGGGTTCTGCTACATTCTCTCTCTCCTCAGAGTAACACAATCACACATTTACGGGTTCTGAAACATTCTCTCTCTCCTCAGAGTAACACAATCACTCCTTTACGGGTTCTGAAACATTCTCTCTCTCCTCCGAGTAACACAATCACTCCTTTACGGGTTCTGAAACATTCTCTCTCTCCTCAGAGTAACACAATCACTCCTTTACGGGTTCTGAAACATTCTCTCTCTCCTCAGAGTAACACAATCACTCCTTTACGGGTTCTGAAACATTCTCTCTCTCCTCAGAGTAACACAATCACTCCTTTATGGGTTCTGATACATTCTCTCTCTCCTCAGAGTAACACAATCACACATTTATGGGTTCTGAAACATTCTATCTTTCCTAGTGAGTAACACAATCCCACATTTATGGGTTCTGATACATTCTCTCTCTCCTCAGAGTAACACAATCACTCCTTTATGAGTTCTGATACATTCTCTGTCTCCTCAGAGTAACACAATCACTCCTTTACGGGTTCTGAAACATTCTATCTCTCCTCAGAGTAACACAATCACTCTTTTACGGGTTCTGAAACATTCCATCTCTCCTCAGAGTAACACAATCACTCCTTTATGAGTTCTGATACATTCTATCTCTCCTCAGAGTAAAACAATTACACATTTACGTGTTCTGATACATTCTCTCTCTCCTCAGAGTAACACAATCACTCCTTTACGGGTTCTGATACATTCCATCTCTCCTCAGAGTAACACAATCACACCTTTATGAGTTCTGATACATTCTCTCTCTCCTCAGAGTACCACAATCACTCCTTTATGGGTTCTGAAACATTCTATCTCTCCTCAGAGTAACACAATCACTCCTTTATGAGTTCTGATACATTCTATATCTCCTCAGAGTAACACAATCACTCCTTTATGGGTTCTGAAACATTCCATCTCTCCTCAGAGTAACACAATCACTCCTTTATGAGTTCTGATACATTCTCTCTCTCCTCAGAGTAACACAATCACTCCTTTATGGGTTCTGATACATTCTCTCTCTCCTCAGAGTAACACAATCACTCCTTTAGGAGTTCTGATACATTCTCTCTCTCCTCAAAGTACCACAATCACTCCTTTACGGGTTCTGAAACATTCTATCTCTCCTCAAAGTAACACAATCACTCCTTTATGGGTTCTGATACATTCTCTCTCTCCTCAGAGTAACACAATCACTCCTTTAGGAGTTCTGATACATTCTCTCTCTCCTCAGAGTACCACAATCACTCCTTTACGGGTTCTGAAACATTTTATCTCTCCTCAGAGTAACACAATCACTCCTTTATGGGTTCTGATACATTCTCTCTCTCCTCAGAGTAACACAATCACTCCTTTACGGGTTCTGAAACATTCTATCTCTCCTCAAAGTAACACAATCACTCCTTTATGGGTTCTGAAACATTCTATCTCTCCTCAGAGTACCACAATCACTCCTTTACGGGCTCTGAAACATTCTATCTCTCCTCAGAGTAACACAATCACTCCTTTAGGAGTTCTGATACATTCCATCTCTCCTCAGAGTAACACAATCACTCCTTTATGAGTTCTGATACATTATCTCTCTCCTCAGAGTACCACAATCACTCCTTTATGGGTTCTGATACATTCTCTCTCTCCTCAGAGTAACACAATCACTCCTTTATGGGTTCTGATACATTCCATCTCTCCTCAGAGTAACACAATCACTCCTTTATGGGTTCTGATACATTCCATCTCTCCTCAGAGTAACACAATCACTACTTTATGAGTTCTGATACATTCTCTCTCTCCTCAGAGTAACACAATCACTCCTTTATGGGTTCTGAAACATTCTATCTCTCCTCAGAGTAACACAATCACACATTTATGGGTTCTGATACATTCTCTCTCTCCTCAGAGTAACACAATCACAGATTTATGGGTTCTGAAACATTCCATCTCTCCTCAGAGTAACACAATCACTACTTTATGAGTTCTGATACATTCTCTCTCTCCTCAGAGTAACACAATCACTCCTTTACGGGTTCTGAAACATTCTATCTCTCCTCAGAGTAACACAATCACTCCTTTACGGGTTCTGATACATTCTCTCTCTCCTCAGAGTACCACAATCACTCCTTTATGGGTTCTGATACATTCTCTCTCTCCTCAGAGTACCACAATCACTCCTTTACGGGTTCTGAAACATTCTATCTCTCCTCAGAGTAACACAATCACTCCTTTACGGGTTCTGATACATTCTCTCTCTCCTCAGAGTACCACAATCACTCCTTTATGAGTTCTGATACATTCTCTCTCTCCTCAGAGTACCACAATCACTCCTTTACGGGTTCTGATACATTCTCTCTCTCCTCAGAGTAACACAATCACTCCTTTATGAGTTCTGATACATTCTCTCTCTCCTCAAAGTAACACAATCACTCCTTTACGGGTTCTGATACATTCTCTCTCTCCTCAGAGTAACACAATCACTCCTTTATGGGTTCTGATACATTCTCTCTCTCCTCAAAGTAACACAATCACTCCTTTACGGGTTCTGATACATTCTCTCTCTCCTCAAAGTAACACAATCACTCCTTTACGGGTTCTGATACATTCTCTCTCTCCTCAGAGTAACACAATCACTCCTTTATGGGTTCTGATACATTCTCTCTCTCTCCTCAGAGTAACACAATCACTCCTTTACGGGTTCTGAAACATTCTCTCTCTCCTCAAAGTAACACAATCACTACTTTATGAGTTCTGATACATTCTCTCTCTCCTCAGAGTAACACAATCACTCCTTTACGGGTTCTGATACATTCCATCTCTCCTCAGAGTAACACAATCACTACTTTATGAGTTCTGATACATTCTCTCTCTCCTCAGAGTAACACAATCACTCCTTTACGGGTTCTGAAACATTCTATCTCTCCTCAAAGTAACACAATCACTCCTTTACGGGTTCTGATACATTCTCTCTCTCCTCAGAGTAACACAATCACTCCTTTACGGGTTCTGAAACATTCTCTCTCTCCTCAGAGTAACACAATCACTCCTATACGGGTTCTGATACATTCCATCTCTCCTCAGAGTAACACAATCACTACTTTATGAGTTCTGATACATTCTCTCTCTCCTCAGAGTAACACAATCACTCCTTTACGGGTTCTGAAACATTCTATCTCTCCTCAGAGTAACACAATCACTCCTTTACGGGTTCTGATACATTCTATCTCTCCTCAGAGTAACACAATCACTCCTTTATGGGTTCTGATACATTCCATCTCTCCTCAGAGTAACACAATCACTACTTTATGAGTTCTGATACATTCTATCTCTCCTCAGAGTAACACAATCACTCCTTTACGGGCTCTGATACATTCCATCTCTCCTCAGAGTAACACAATCACTCCTTTACGGGTTCTGAAACATTCTATCTCTCCTCAGATGAACACAATCACTCCTTTAGGAGTTCTGATACATTCTCTCTCTCCTCAGAGTAACACAATCACTCCTTTACGGGCTCTGATACATTCCATCTCTCCTCAGAGTAACACAATCACTCCTTTACGGGTTCTGAAACATTCTATCTCTCCTCAGATGAACACAATCACTCCTTTAGGAGTTCTGATACATTCTCTCTCTCCTCAGAGTAACACAATCACTCCTTTACGGGTTCTGATACATTCTCTCTCTCCTCAGAGTAACACAATCACTCCTTTATGGGTTCTGAAACATTCTCTCTCTCCTCAGAGTAACACAATCACTCCTTTACGGGTTCTGAAACATTCTATCTCTCCTCAGATGAACACAATCACTCCTTTAGGAGTTCTGATACATTCTCTCTCTCCTCAGAGTAACACAATCACTCCTTTACGGGTTCTGATACATTCCATCTCTCCTCAGAGTAACACAATCACTCCTGTACGGGTTCTGAAACATTCTATCTCTCCTCAGATGAACACAATCACACATTGCTCAATGAATGTAGAATCCCCCATTTTGTAGCTCTGCTGTCTTAATGAGAGATAATGATATGCTTTCAAATGAAAATAAAGTTAATGCAGACTCACTTCCTGTCCAAGACAAACAAAATACTCACGTTGATATTTACCAACGTGAGCTTCATATTTAATGTCAAAATAACCGAACTGGAAACAGATTTCTAATTTGGCGTTTGTGGCCTAAAATGTGAACTTCCCTTTAAATACACAGTTCATACTTTACTGAATCTCCCAACAAGTGTTTACAGTAAGAAATTGAAAGTAGAAAACAACATATATTGTGGAGCTGATTGGGAGCGTTCTACATTCCTCAGGTTACCAAACAAGTATCGTCCTGTCTCTTTCATAACAAATTATGTGCTGTTCCCATTTTCCAAAAGTGATTTCTGGCCGTTCAGAAATAAACACAGTCTATCACTCCTAACTATTAATGGTGGCACGGTGCCCTATATATACCTGCTGTACAGCACAGAGTATTTAGCACGTTACATACGGAGTCTATCACTCCTAACTATTAATGGCGGCACGGTGCTCTATATATACCTGCTGTACAGCACAGAGTATTTAGCACGTTACATACGGAGTCTATCACTCCTAACTATTAATGGCGGCACGGTGCCCTATATATACCTGCTGTACAGCACAGAGTATTTAGCACGTTACATACGGAGTCTATCACTCCTAACTATAAATGGCGGCACGGTGCTCTATATATACCTGCTGTACAGCACAGAGTATTTAGCACGTTACATACGGAGTCTATCACTCCTAACTATTAATGGCGGCACGGTGCTCTATATATACCTGCTGTACAGCACAGAGTATTTAGCACGTTACATACGGAGTCTATCACTCCTAACTATTAATGGCGGCACGGTGCCCTATATATACCTGCTGTACAGCACAGAGTATTTAGCACGTTACATACGGAGTCTATCACTCCTAACTATAAATGGCGGCACGGTGCTCTATATATACCTGCTGTACAGCACAGAGTATTTAGCACGTTACATATGGAGTCTATCACTCCTAACTATTAATGGCGGCACGGTGCCCTATATATACCTGCTGTACAGCACAGAGTATTTAGCACGTTACATACGGAGTCTATCACTCCTAACTATTAATGGCGGCACGGTGCTCTATATATACCTGCTGTACAGCACAGAGTATTTAGCACGTTACATACGGAGTCTATCACTCCTAACTATTAATGGCGGCACGGTGCCCTATATATACCTGCTGTACAGCACAGAGTATTTAGCACGTTACATACGGAGTCTATCACTCCTAACTATAAATGGCGGCACGGTGCTCTATATATACCTGCTGTACAGCACAGAGTATTTAGCACGTTACATATGGAGTCTATCACTCCTAACTATTAATGGCGGCACGGGTGCTCTATATATACCTGCTGTACAGCACAGAGTATTTAGCACGTTACATATGGAGTCTATCACTCCTAACTATTAATGGCGGCACGGGTGCCCTATATATACCTGCTGTACAGCACAGAGTATTTAGCACGTTACATACGGAGTCTATCACTCCTAACTATTAATGGCGGCACGGGTGCCCTATATATACCTGCTGTACAGCACAGAGTATTTAGCACGTTACATATGGAGTCCACACGCTTGTTTTTATAGGGAAAGAGACAGATTCATGCATTGTTAGATGGTTTATATGAAGTCATACTGATTTTAGTAAAACTACAGTTTGATTTCACTTACTGAGCATCGGGAACTATCTGGTAAAAAAAACCAACATTAAATTATACTGAGAGCAGCTTCACCCCCAGTTATAGATATACAGTGTACCCCATTAAATTATACTGAGGGTACCTTCATCCCCAGTTATAGATATACAGTGTACCCCATTAAATTATACTGAGGGTACCTTCACCCCCAGTTATAGATATACAGTGTACCCTATTAAATTATACTGAGAGTACCTTCACCCCCAGTTATAGATATACATTGTACCCCATTAAATTATACTGAGGGTACCTTCACCCCCAGTTATAGATATACATTGTACCCCATTAAATTATACTGAGGGTACCTTCACCCCCAGTTATAGATATACATTGTACCCCATTAAATTATACTGAGGGTACCTTCACCCCCAGTTATAGATATACATTGTACCCCATTAAATTATACTGAGGGTACCTTCACCCCCAGTTATAGATATACAGTGTACCCCATTAAATAATACTGAGAGCAGCTTCACCCCCAGTTATAGATATACAGTGTACCCCATTAAATTATACTGAGAGTACCTTCACCCCCAGTTATAGATATACAGTGTACCCCATTAAATAATACTGAGAGCAGCTTCACCCCCAGTTATAGATATACAGTGTACCCCATTAAATAATACTGAGAGTACCTTCACCCCCAGTTATAGATATACAGTGTACCCCATTAAATTATACTGAGAGCAGCTTCACCCCCAGTTATAGATATACAGTGTATCCCATTAAATTATACTGAGAGTACCTTCACCCCAGTTATAGATATACAGTGTACCCCATTAAATAATACTGAGAGCAGCTTCACCCCCAGTTATAGATATACAGTGTACCCCATTAAATAATACTGAGAGTACCTTCACCCCCAGTTATAGATATACAGTGTACCCCATTAAATTATACTGAGAGCAGCTTCACCCCCAGTTATAGATATACAGTGTATCCCATTAAATTATACTGAGAGTACCTTCACCCCCAGTTATAGATATACAGTGTACCCCATTAAATTATACTGAGAGCACCTTCACCCCCAGTTATAGATATACATTGTACCCCATTAAATAATACTGAGAGCAGCTTCACCCCCAATAATAGATATACAGTGTACCCCATTAAATTATACTGAGAGTACCTCCACCACCAGTTATAGATATACATTGTACCCCATTAAATTATACTGAGGGTACCTTCACCCCCAGTTATAGATATACAGTGTATCCCATTAAATTATACTGAGAGTACCTTCACCCCCAGTTATAGATATACATTGTACCCCATTAAATTATACTGAGGGTACCTTCACCCCCAGTTATAGATATACATTGTACCCCATTAAATTATAGTGAGGGTACCTTCACCCCCAGTTATAGATATACAGTGTACCCCATTAAATAATACTGAGAGCAGCTTCACCCCCAGTTATAGATATACAGTGTACCCCATTAAATTATACTGAGAGCACCTTCACCCCCAGTTATAGATATACATTGTACCCCATTAAATTATAGTGAGTACCTTCACCCCCAGTTATAGATATACAGTGTACCCCATTAAATTATACTGAGAGTACCTTCACCCCCAGTTATAGATATACAGTGTACCCCATTAAATTATACTGAGAGCAGCTTCACCCCCAGTTATAGATATACAGTGTACCCCATTCAATTATACTGAGAGTACCTTCACCCCCAGTTATAGATATACAGTGTACCCCATTAAATTATACTGAGGGTACCTTCACCCCCAGTTATAGATATACAGTGTACCCCATTAAATTATACTGAGAGTACCTTCACCCCCAGTTATAGATATACAGTGTACCCCATTAAATTATACTGAGAGTACCTTCACCCCCAGTTATAGATATACAGTGTACCCCATTAAATTATACTGAGAGCAGCTTCACCCCCAGTTATAGATATACAGTGTACCCCATTAAATTATACTGAGAGCAGCTTCACCCCCAGTTATAGATATACAGTGTACCCCATTAAATTATACTGAGAGCAGCTTCACCCCCAGTTATAGATATACAGTGTACCCCATTAAATTATACTGAGAGCAGCTTCACCCCCAGTTATAGATATACAGTGTACCCCATTAAATTATACTGAGAGCAGCTTCACCCCCAGTTATAGATATACAGTGTACCCCATTAAATTATACTGAGGGTACCTTCACCCCCAGTTATAGATATACACTGTACCCCATTAAATAATACTGAGAGCAGCTTCACCCCCAGTTATAGATATACAGTGTATCCCATTAAATTATACTGAGAGTACCTTCACCCCCAGTTATAGATATACAGTGTACCCCATTAAATTATACTGAGGGTACCTTCACCCCCAGTTATAGATATACAGTGTACCCCATTAAATTATACTGAGGGTACCTTCACCCCCAGTTATAGATATACAGTGTACCCCATTAAATTATACTGAGAGCACCTTCACCCCCAGTTATAGATATACATTGTACCCCATTAAATTATACTGAGGGTACCTTCACCACCAGTTATAGATATACACTGTACCCCATTAAATTATACTGAGAGTACCTTTACCACCAGTTATAGATATACAGTGTACCCCATTACATTATACTGAGAGTACCTTCACCCCCAGTTATAGATATACAGTGTACCCCATTAAATTATACTGAGGGTACCTCCACCACCAGTTATATATATACAGTGTACCCCATTAAATTATACTGAGAGTACCTTCACCCCCAGTTATAGATATACAGTGTACCCCATTAAATTATACTGAGAGTACCTTCACCCCCAGTTATAGATATACAGTGTAGCCCATTAAATTATACTGAGAGTACCTTCACCCCCAGTTATAGATATACATTGTACCCCATTAAATTATACTGAGAGTACCTTCACCCCCAGTTATAGATATACAGTGTACCCCATTAAATTATACTGAGAGTACCTCCACCACCAGTTATAGATATACATTGTACCCCATTAAATTATACTGAGAGTACCTTCACCCCCAGTTATAGATATACAGTGTACCCCATTAAATTATACTGAGAGTACCTTCACCACCAGTTATAGATATACAGTGTACCCCATTAAATTATACTGAGAGCAGCTTCACCCCCAGTTATAGATATACACTGTACCCCAATAAATTATACTGAGAGTACCTTCACCCCCAGTTATAGATATACAGTGTACCCCATTAAATAATACTGAGAGCAGCTTCACCCCCAGTTATAGATATACAGTGTACCCCATTAAATTATACTGAGAGTACCTTCACCCCCAGTTATAGATATACAGTGTACCCCATTAAATTATACTGAGAGTACCTTCACCCCCAGTTATAGATATACAGTGTACCCCATTAAATTATACTGAGAGTACCTTCACCCCCAGTTATAGATATACAGTGTACCCCATTAAATAATACTGAGAGCAGCTTCACCCCCAGTTATAGATATACATTGTACCCCATTAAATTATACTGAGGGTACCTTCACCACCAGTTATAGATATACACTGTACCCCATTAAATTATACTGAGAGTACCTTCACCACCAGTTATAGATATACAGTGTACCCCATTACATTATACTGAGAGTACCTTCACCCCCAGTTATAGATATACAGTGTACCCCATTAAATTATACTGAGGGTACCTCCACCACCAGTTATATATATACAGTGTACCCCATTAAATTATACTGAGAGTACCTTCACCCCCAGTTATAGATATACAGTGTACCCCATTAAATTATACTGAGAGTACCTTCACCCCCAGTTATAGATATACAGTGTACCCCATTAAATTATACTGAGAGTACCTTCACCCCCAGTTATAGATATACATTGTACCCCATTAAATTATACTGAGAGTACCTTCACCCCCAGTTATAGATATACAGTGTACCCCATTAAATTATACTGAGAGTACCTCCACCACCAGTTATAGATATACATTGTACCCCATTAAATTATACTGAGAGTACCTTCACCCCCAGTTATAGATATACAGTGTACCCCATTAAATTATACTGAGAGTACCTTCACCACCAGTTATAGATATACAGTGTACCCCATTAAATTATACTGAGAGCAGCTTCACCCCCAATAATAGATATACAGTGTACCCCATTAAATTATACTGAGAGTACCTCCACCACCAGTTATAGATATACATTGTACCCCATTAAATTATACTGAGGGTACCTTCACCCCCAGTTATAGATATACAGTGTATCCCATTAAATTATACTGAGAGTACCTTCACCCCCAGTTATAGATATACATTGTACCCCATTAAATTATACTGAGGGTACCTTCACCCCCAGTTATAGATATACATTGTACCCCATTAAATTATAGTGAGGGTACCTTCACCCCCAGTTATAGATATACAGTGTACCCCATTAAATAATACTGAGAGCAGCTTCACCCCCAGTTATAGATATACAGTGTACCCCATTAAATAATACTTAGAGCAGCTTCACCCCCAGTTATAGATATACAGTGTACCCCATTAAATAATACTGAGAGTACCTTCACCCCCAGTTATAGATATACAGTGTACCCCATTAAATTATACTGAGGGTACCTTCACCCCCAGTTATAGATATACAGTGTACCCCATTAAATAATACTGAGAGCAGCTTCACCCCCAGTTATAGATATACAGTGTACCCCATTAAATAATACTGAGAGCAGCTTCACCCCCAGTTATAGATATACAGTGTACCCCATTAAATAATACTGAGAGTACCTTCACCCCCAGTTATAGATATACATTGTACCCCATTAATTTATACTGAGAGCAGCTTCACCCCACGAACAAAGAAAGCACCCCACGTACAAGGGAATTCATTCAAACCCTCCCCAGGCTCCATAACCCAGGCCATTCGTGTGCTTTCATTCCCTTTTCTGTGACCGACTGCAGGGCCAAAATACATGGAACTATTTTCGGATACTTTTGCCATGCGGTCGGTCAAAACTTTAACCCTCCATAATTCCCGAACCCCTGGTCCGATATGGGTGATTTCTGGATATGTGTCTCACCCAGATCAGGGCTACCAGGGGATGTAACATTTAAAGGGGTAACCCTATGTTTAGGGGTACATCCAGAAACCCATGGAATTTGTGTCTGGAATAATGGGATTATGTGTCACACTAAGAGGAGGAGATGTGTGGGAGGTAACTGGTATATTATTGGCTGTGGTACTAATTGTTGTGGATCCCTCCCTTCCATGGGAGAATGTCTTAAAAGGAGGTTGTGTGAATAAATCTGCAGTTCCTGCTTAACCCTCAAAGTGAAGTGTCGTCTCATTATTGGGGAAGGATTTATTGTATGCTGTTCCAGTTTGACTGCTAGGAGTGTAAACCTATTCGCATGGTTTGTCCTATTCGGCTGTATACAGCATTCATGTGCTTGAGAGAATTCATATTTTTCTCCGGTTCGGTGGTTGTGGTGTCGGCTGCAGTGCTTGGAGTCCTCAGGAAGCGCTAGGAGCATCCTTCAATGGAGGTACCCAGTCGGGGTGCCCGTTGATCCGTTACAAAGTGTACCCCATTAATTTATACTGAGAGCAGCTTCACCCCCAGTTATAGATATACAGTGTACCCCATTAAATTATACTGAGAGTACCTTCTCCCTAAGTTATAGATATACAGTGTACCCCATTAAATTATATATATATTTTTTATTCTGTTATTATTAAGGGAAGGTGTGGTGCATTGTCGCACAGAAATTATGTTAATGACCATCTACAGACCTGTTTGGTCATGATTTGACTTGGAATTCATCATTTGTGCATGCCAGGGACATCAAAGGCCTTCCCATTTAGGTGAAATAGTCCCTTTTACTGTCTGGCCGCCCCACCTGGTGTATTCCGGGACAGCAAAGAACTGTCATTAGACAAGCTTGCTTTGTGTGGTGGGCACTAGAGCCATGTAGAGAGCACTCTTTGTTGAGGGCGGCCAAGGTAAGTTGGCCTAACGTCCTTCAGTGGGCAGACCCACCCATCCTGATCCTGTACCTCCCAATGAGAACACTGGACCTGACAGAGGACTTTCTATGAAGCTACACACAGGATCACACACACATCTAAGCAGTTAGAGACTGCACACTCTTGTATTTTATTCAGCATTTCAACTAAACATGAAAGACAAAGATTTAAATTAAAGCTATTTACTGATTGTCTGCCTGGCTTTGTCACCCAATCAGAACATGCTGATAAATCACCAGATTTACTAATGGTAAACCCCGAAGTGTAAAAGTAGACAAACTCTGTCACGTTTTTCAAAATATGCTCTTTTATGTAAGGATTTTTGTCTGTATTTTACTATTCCTTTAAATAGAAGAAAGTGACCTATGAACAGGCAAATTGTGTACACTAGCTCCACCAAGGCAAAGAATGACTTAGCACTGATTAACCAGAAATGACCTACTCACAGCGAGGAGGTGGCTTCACCTAATGTGTCAAACTATGTTAATAAAGAAAATACGTTTTCCGTTTCTAAATACTAGGAAAGCAAGATAGGCTTGACACAAAAATCACTGGAGAAAAACCATGAAATCGACCTAATTGTTAATCTAACAGGTCAGCCCTGCCTGGTAGTAACCTCAAAACTCAAAGATTGGAAAAAATGGCAAGAAAACCAGTAACAAAATAATGGATATACAATGTTGCACCTGAACAGACACCAATGTGTACAACCAACTATCCTGTCCGAAGAGAATTGTAGGAAAAGTCGGTATAATGGTGGATCCTAATCAGGCTTTATTAAATGAGTCAGTACCCATGTAGTCCATCCATATTACATGCAAATAGAAACATATTAATAATGATAAGAACCTGTACAGAGTCACAAACACAAACCCTGTTAGTATCCGATGAAATGTAATGCTAACGTTCCACCGGGAACTGACAAAATAAATCACAGACTCAAACTTTGCATAAGACAAAAGCTGCTCAGATAAGATGCAGGCCGACAATAAACTCCCATAGAAGGTATCTCCCTGTGTAACTCCGGTTTGTCTTAATAGCAAGAGATAGAAAGGGCAGAAACCGTTAGGGTGGAAGAAATGATATAAATACCTCAGCTGTCAGTCTGTATAACCACCCTAACTAATAGGACAGGAAACTAGCATACCTACTGGAAAAACATCAACTGCTGCATAGCAAGAGGTGAGGGGGTGTAGTAGTGCTGTTGTGAAAAGTGATCTGTGAGAAATCTCAAAACGTTTGTTTCAGTGCTAACCATGCACCTTCGTCAGGAAAAAAAAACCTTATCATGATTTTCCAAGGTTATTTAACCCCTTAAGGACACATGACATGTATGACATGTCATGATTCCCTTTTATTCCAGACGTTTGGTTCTTAAGGGATGTTACGATTGCCTCCGGTCTAGCAGGAGGTTGGATCGCTTAGATTTTCTGGTTCCCGAAGTTGGAGAGTCGAACAATGCTTCATTCGGTAGAAACCTGTAAGTGTAGAATATCCCACTAGCTATAATAAAGCTAGGATTCCCGGTTCCCTACAACACGAGTTGAGGCTGCGAGTTGAGGGTAAAACGAACTGGCTTTAATGGCACACAAGCATGGCAATTTATGCAAGTCCCCAGGTCCAGGGACAGCCCCCTCTGGACCTGATGGAATACAGGTACAATACAAGGATTCAACCAATCACATTACACTGTATCATTCAAACTAGTACCCTCCAGCTTGGAGATAATGAGTCCAACGGTTATACAATCTAATTATCTCCAAGCGCCCAAAAGACCATGCTTTATTTTGTCCTAGAAAACAGCATAAAAGACATAACTTCAACATATAAATAGGAATATAGTTAATTCGGCTATTCATTCGGTAGCTCAAATCTGGGCACATCAGGTATACGAATTGCGCCCAGATCCCACGAACAGAACAGAGAGTTTCTGCCATATAAAGTCTTATTCGGTACTTTTGTCGCGAACCCCTGATGTCAGCGATGTTTTAAGGCTGGTCAATGGACAGCGGGACCTCAAACTAAAACTCATGGAGCGGGTGTCGGCTACATATTTACACGAATCCCCGCTCTCAATATGGTTGTCCCGGCCGTTCGGGAAACGACCGGAGACCGCCCGGAAGGGGGTACTTAACCTGTGGTTAACCACAAGATCAACATTCTAATTGAGGCCACACGTCAGAATGTAGGTGGTCCTCGTTCATGAGTCTTTCGGTAGTTTTCCTTTCGGGAAATGTATATGAACGTAGATGCCCTGCGACCGTCAATTAGTTTGTGGTTAACTGCAGACCGCAGCTCCTTTGCTGGTTAATTGGAGACACACTCTGCTTGTAGGGTGGTCGGTTATTCGGTACTTTCAGAGGTGACCGGGGTTAAGTGGTGGCACACGCCAAGGGCTGGGTGATCCATCGTTCGTATATACAAATGTGTATTTATAACGGTTCGTGGAGTGAGTTTGTACAGCCTGAATAGCGAACAAAGTATGGGTTTTAACAAAAGGGGGTTACTTTATAACAGTTTGGAGAGTTCTTGTAACAAGTGGTTAAAGGGAGCCTAGACAAAACACCTTCATGAACATTACTACTGGTATTATCAGGTCTTTCTAAACTCCACCTCGTAGTGTCACATACTTCATTACAGATACTGCCACATAAATCCAATGAATATAGTGAAGTAGAGATCCACCTGTAGCCCTCATCCTAGGTGTCACTCGAACGGCTGTGGGTGCTCCCACATGCTCTCAATGGACAGAGCGGAGTAGTATTCCGACCCTACTATCTTCTCATGTATATCGGCAAACCTGGTATTCAGGGGACTGTGGAACCATCACCAAAACAAAATGGTTTATCTGCATGCATGTTCAAAAGAACTTGCAACCAATCTATAATGACTGTACCCCAATAAAAAGCATAAGAGAGGCTTCAATGCGAGATTGTGTGGATCATCTAATATAAATACACCAGTTCTGATCATACCCACAATCTTTGAAATGCCGCTAAATCATTTTAGATGCTAAATTTGACTCTCTTGAAATTAAACTTAAAAATAATTTGGATGAATTCCAAAACACTATTAAACATCGCAAACAATTTTTATATATAAGGGACAGCCGGGATTTCCGAACTGGCAAGGTATCCAGAAGATCCATCGAGAGTAATAAGGTTAACGCTGAACAACTTTCCACAGCAGAATATGAATCTATTGGTTCAGAGCTGGAATCGTCTTCTGAAGCAACAATTTCTACCTCTGAATCTAACCCTACAAGTGTCGTAGAAAAGGGGGAATCTTTTTTAGGAAGAATTAGAGGAGAGGACAATTTTAGACCAAGAAGCTGATTGACCTCAGTAACGAAAAGGAAGAGGTTCTAAGAACCAGAAAATATCTTGTCATTAATCTCTCTAGTCCTTACATATCTCCATCAGAAGAGGCGATACTGGGCAAGGGCTTATCCTTCTTTCTGATTCCAAAATCAGGGTTACCATCTGACCTGTATTTTACCAGCACTGCAGAAATTTTGGGGCCCCTGACAAAGCACAAGGTCTGGGCCCCCCCTCCCCCCCCAGCCCCCTCCCTCCCGGGCCCGCCCACGCCCTACCTAGTCCGCTGACAATGATGCGGGACTGAATGTGGTGTGTATAGTGGAAGTGAATTAGAATGTGTGTAATGGATGTAGTGTTTGTGTGTATTAGATACTGTTTGTGCAGTGAATGCAGAGTGTGTGTTTGTGTAGCGGATGCAGTGTGTATAGTGAACGCAGAGTGTATTTGAGTAGTGGATGTAGTTTGTGTACAGTGATGTAGTGTGTGTTTGTGTAGTGGATGTAGTGTTTGTATGTACTAGATGAAATGTGTTTAGTGGATGCAGTGTCTGTAGTGGATGTAGTGTGTGTATTAGACGCAGTGTCTGTGTATAGTGAATGCAGAGTGTTTCAATTTGTGGTGGATGTAGTGTGTGTACTGTGAATACAGGATGTTTGTGTAGTGGATGATGTGTGTACAGTTAATGCAGAGTGTGTGTCAGTATAGTGAATCCAGAGTATGTGCATTGTTTAGTGAATGCAGAGTGTGTGTTAGTGTGTAATGAATGCAGAGTGTGTATTAGTGTGTAGTGAATGCAGAGTGTGTCAGTGTAATGAATGTAGTGTGTGCGTTAGTGCAGTGAAAGCAGAGTGTGTGTAAATGTGTAGTGAATGCAGAGTGTGTGTTAATGTGTAGTGAATGCAGAGAGTGTGTTAGTCTGTAGCGGATGCAGAGTGTGTGTTAGTGTAGTGAATGCAGTGTGTTAATGTGTAGTGAATGCAGAGGGTGTGTTAGTGTGTAGCAGATGCAGAGTGTGTGTTAGTGTAGTGAATGCAGAGTGTTAATGTGTAGTGAATGCAGAGAGTGTTTGAGAAGTGGATGTAGTGTGTGTACAGTGATGTAGTGTGTGTTTGTTTGTATGTACTAGATTAAATATGTTTAGTGGATGCAGTGTCTGTAGTGGATGTAGTGTGTGTATTAGACGCAGTGTCTGTATATAGTGAATGCAGAATGTTTCAATTTGTGGTGGATGTAGTGTGTGTACTGTGAATACAGGATGTTTGTGTAGTGGATGCTGTGTGTACAGTTGATGCAGAGTGTATGTTAGTGTAGTGAATGCAGAGTGTGTGTCAGTATAGTGAATCCAGAGTGTGTGCATAGTTTAGTGAATGCAGAGTGTGTGTTAGTGTGTAATAAATGCAGAGTTTGAGGTTGTCACCCCCTGATGGCGGCCCTGACTGCTGGTATTTGAGGCTGTATGGTTGGTGCCGGTATTGCAAGAATAACGACAATGCAGAGGCCAGTATTTTCATCTGTTTGATGTCTGGGAGAATGGGGAGACAAACGTACCCGCAGATCTGCAATATGTTTAGCTCCACCCTCGTCCCCCTAATAATTCTCCTCACACTCACACTCAGTGAGGAGTGCCTGCATTTCCAGCACTGAAGAGGTGTCATTCACCCCTTCATATCCTCATCAAACTGACACAGAGTAGCCAAGGCTCCCTCTGCTGGGAGGGTTTATAGAGACAGAGCAGACCTGCTAAGAAGATGAGGGGAACTTAGGGACATAAATAATAAACATACAGCAACATTTATTTCTATCTGATATACTGTACAAGTGTTAAGTGGTAAATCTTTTAACATTTTACTAGTGTTATTTTTCCCCTTGGTGAGAAGGGTTGGAAGAAACTTGAGAAGCAGAAATGTAATGAATTATTAGACTTGTGCACAGTCAGACAAAGACTCACAGCATGCACACACTGCTAAACACACACTTAGACAATGTATACACACACTGCTAAACACACACTTAGACAATGTATATATACACACACACACACACTGCTAAACACACACTTAGACAATGTATACACACACTGCTAAACACACACTTAGACAATGTATACACACACACACACACACACACTGCTAAACACACACGTAGACAATGTATACACACACACACTGCTAAACACACACTTAGACAATGTATATACACACAGATACTGCTAAACACACACTTAGACAATGTATACACACACATACTGCTAAACACACACTTAGACAATGTATATACTCACACATACTGCTTAACACACACTTAGACAATGTATATACACACACATACTGCTAAACACACACTTAGACAATGTATACACACACCTGGACAATGTATACACACACACACATACTGCTAAACACACACTTAGACAATGAATACACACACACACTGCTAAACACACACTTAGACAATGTATATACACACACACACTGCTAAACACACACTTAGACAATGTATATACACACAGATACTGCTAAACACACACTTAGACAATGTATACACACACATACTGCTAAACACACACTTAGACAATGTATATACTCACACATACTGCTTAACACACACTTAGACAATGTATATACACACACATACTGCTAAACACACACTTAGACAATGTATACACACACCTGGACAATGTATACACACACACACATACTGCTAAACACACACTTAGACAATGAATACACACACACACTGCTAAACACACACTTAGACAATGTATATACACACACACACTGCTAAACACACACTTAGACAATGTATATACACACACACACTGCTAAACACATACTTAGACAATGTATACACACACACTGCTAAACACACACTTAGACAATGTATACACACACACACTGCTAAACACACACTTAGACAATGTATATACACACATACTGCTAAACACATACTTAGACAATGTATATACACACACTGCTAAACACACATTTAGACAATGTATACACACACACACACTGCTAAACACACACTTAGACAATGCATATACACACATACTGCTAAACACACACTTAGACAATGTATATACACACACTGCTAAACACACACTTAGACAATGTATACACACACACACACACTGCTAAACACACACTTAGACAATGTATATACACACACATACTGCTAAACACACACTTAGACAATGTATATACACACACATACTGCTAAACACACACTTAGACAATGTATACACACACACACTGCTAAACACACACTTAGACAATGTATATACACACACGTACTGCTAAACACACACTTAGACAATGTATACACACACACTGCTAAACACACACTTATACAATGTATACACACACTGCTAAACACACACTTAGACAATGTATATACACACACATACTGCTAAACACACACCTAGACAATGTATACACACACACACTGCTAAACACACACTTAGACAATGCATACACACACACACTGCTAAACACACACTTAGACAATGTATATACACACACACTGCTAAACACACACTTAGACAATGTATATACACACACATACTGCTAAACACACACTTAGACAATGTATACACACACACACTGCTAAACACACACTTAGACAATGTATATACACACACATACTGCTAAACACACACTTAGACAATGTATACACACACACTGCTAAACACACACTTATACAATGTATATACACACACTGCTAAACACACACTTAGACAATGTATATACACACACATACTGCTAAACACACACTTAGACAATGTATACACACACACACACTGCTAAACACACACTTAGACAATGTATACACACACACACTGCTAAACACACACTTAGACAATGTATATACACACACACTGCTAAACACACACTTAGACAATGTATACACACACACCCTGCTAAACACACACTTAAACAATGTATACACACACACACACACACACTGCTAAACACACACTTAGACAATGTATACACACACACTGCTAAACACACACTTATACAATGTATACACACACTGCTAAACACACACTTAGACAATGTATACACACACACACTGCTAAACACACACTTAGACAATGTATACACACACTGTTATGGTCCTGACTGCTTCACATATGAGACCAGCAGTTTCATACAGCCTTGTTTTATTGCTGAACAATTACCGTATAATCAGTCTTATTATAACTGGCAGGAACACAGGAGTAAAACGTCCTCTGTGCAGCACTGCATCACGCTAACTGACTCAAGATGGCTGCCATGCTCACTGACCTGTGAGGGATGGAGCTACTAGTTTAGGTGAGAGGGCAGTGTATTACATTCCAGGTATAACATCTCCCTTCCAACAAAAAAAAAAGAGAGAGAGAGAAACAAAAACATCTAAAACCCAATAGCAAAACAACAACAAGAATAATCCAACAGGAACACAGTACATCCAAAGGAAAGTGTCGCTGGAGCTAGAAGGCTAGTCTTCAGAAGGAAGTTGTGGGGGCAAATACCCTTCAAGATATTTCCTGAAGTCTCATATGCATTCCTGAAGTTGTAAGCGGTCAGGGGGATGAGGGTGTCAGAGGTAGCAGGACAGGAAAAAGGGAAAGGTGCTTGGTTCAAGGTTGGGAAAATGGAGTCAGGGGC
This sequence comes from Pelobates fuscus, assembly GCF_036172605.1. Taxonomy (NCBI): domain Eukaryota; kingdom Metazoa; phylum Chordata; class Amphibia; order Anura; family Pelobatidae; genus Pelobates; species Pelobates fuscus. The sequence continues at coordinate 733,094 of NC_086327.1, read as the reverse complement.
ATGCGAACCCTGTAGGTGCATTCAAATTTTGAGAGTTAACACAAACTCCATGTGGCGAAACCAACCTCGCCACTGGGCCCTGGAGAAGCCTGTTTGCCCGCCTCCTACCTGCTGACTATGGCCCCTGGATTATTTGGGGCATACTGTATTCTATTGTGCGACTGCTGGCCCTTTAAGCACAGTGAATGGTATTTTATTGTACTGCTGCTGGCCCTTTAAGAACTGTCTGGGGACATATTGAGACTTTGGGTAACAATACCCTTTAAGACTATGGCCCCTGAAAACGTATGGACTTTAATTGGGTGTGTATGGCCCTTTAAGAACCGTCTGGGGACATCTTGTAACTTTGGTGAACAATGTCCCTTTAAGACTATGTCCCTGTCAGGGTACCTGCGGTCTCTACCTCCGAAAGAGGTAGAGACTTAGCTGTTCCTCCATCCAGACGGCATGATGGCTCCCTTTCCCACGGTCTATCCGGTCATGCAAGGCCGGCCGCGAGGGAGTGACTGCCTTTTACAGCATCTAGGCAGGAAGTTGTCATCAGGACACTCCTCCGGAATGACCTTTCACTCAATTGCTGCAGGACCAATCAGGACGCCTCGGAGGCGTGGTTACTGATCTGAACAGGGTATTTAACAGAGCTTCTTTCATTAGCTCATTGCCCTGTCGTGGTTCTAGCTTGTTCTAGTCACTCAGTGCTTGTGTATTCTATTATCCCTTTTGGTTTTGACCCGGCTTGTTTACCTTACTCTGCTTATCTCTGTTGCCCTTGATTCGGCTTGTCTCTCGCCTACCTGTCTTCTGTTACCCTCGACCTCGGCTTGTCTTTGACCATTCTATACTGTACTACTTACGTTAGTCCGGCCATTCTAAGGTCCGGTATACGTATCTGGCTACTGTTTGTACTCTGCGTGTTGGATCCCTGTCCTGATCCTGACATTACGACAGGGCCAATGGATCCTGCGAGTACAAACAGTCAGCTTGCCTCTCCTGATCCTAGGTTTGAAGCCATGGATCACAGAATGGATCAGATGGCGCTTGCGCTACAGGCTCTATTATCTCGTGCCAATAACCCACCAGAGGAGATACGTAATACCCCTGTTTCTCCTGTCGGTTCAGGTCTAGAGGTAGCCACAGTGGGTGCTTCTTCTCGCATTACCCCCCCAGTACGCTATGGTGGGGCTCCTGAGAAGTGTCGTGGTTTCTTAAACCAAATTAGTATCCATTTTGAATTGCAACCTCGCTCTTATCCTACAGATAGGGCAAAGGTAGGATTTATTATCACCCTACTTATTGAGAAAGCTCTGAGATGGGCCAACCCATTATGGGAGAACGATAACCCATTAGTTTATAACTATAACGCCTTTGTAGCTGCTTTTAGAAGAACATTTGACCCTCCAGGTAGAAAGGTTAATGCAGCCAGATTACTGTTGCGTCTGAGACAGGAGAACCGAACACTGGTGGATTATGCACTAGAGTTCAGGTCTCTGGCGTCAGAGGTCAAGTGGAATGAGCAGGCGTATATGGATGTATTTTTGAATGGCTTATCTGAAGTAATCCTTGATGAGGTTGCTACCAGAGAACTCCCTGAGAATTTAGAGGATTTAATTTCGTTCATCTCTCGTATAGATGAACGTTTAAGAGAGAGACAGAACACTCGAGAGAGGAACCGGAGACCTTCTTTTAGGTTAGCCCCCGCTTTTCCAAGTCCTGACTCCACAGTATCTTTGCTTCCTAAACCTATGCAGATAGGGTATACCCGCCTCTCTGAGGAGGAAAGACAGTACAGGAGAAGAGAGGGTTTGTGTATGTATTGTGGAGCTAAGGGTCATTTACTCTCGAACTGTTCTAACCGCCCGGGAAACGCTCGCACCTAAGTCTCTCTAGAGGACAGGCCTTGGGTGTTTCTATTTTGTCCTCTACTCCTAATTATAAAGATCACAGGCTTCTGCTACCAGTTTCCTTAACTTGCGGGAGGGAAGTAGTAAGGGCTATGGCTTTGATAGATTCCGGTGCTGCTGAGAATTTTATCGACCAAGCCTTTGCTAGTAAAAACAATTTCCCATCCCAGCTAAGGGAGACACCCTTGGCCGTTGAGGCCATAGATGGTAGACCACTACTAGACCCTGTTATCTTTCGTGAGACCATACCCATTGAGTTAAATGTTGGTATCCTACACGTGGAGAATTTATCTCTTCTGCTCATTTCGTCTCCTTCCGTTCCCATAGTTCTGGGGTACCCATGGTTGAAAGAACATAACCCTATTATTGATTGGGAGTTAGGGGAGATACTCTCGTGGGGCCAGGGCTGCCAGGATCGGTGTTTGTGCAAGGTTTCTCCATTAGCTAATATTAACATACAGGAGAATCCTACTCAGTCCACAGAAAGACAAATACCAGACCTTTACCTAGACTTAAGGGCAGTGTTTGACAAGAAGAATGCCGATTCTTTGCCACCACACAGGTCATTTGACTGTAAAATTAAGCTTCTACCCGGGACTATGCCTCCGAGGGGCCATGTATATCCTTTGTCTGTTCAGGAAAACTCGGTTCTAGAGGAGTATATTCAGGAGAATTTAGAAAAGGGATTCATCAGGAGGTCTTCTTCTCCGGCCGGGGCGGGGTTCTTTTTCATTAAGAAGAAGGATGGCACGCTGAGACCTTGTATCGATTACCGAGGCTTGAATAAAATAACTGTCAGAAATGCCTATCCTATCCCACTGATTACCGAGTTATTTGATCGTCTTAAGGGCTCCAAAATCTTCACCAAGTTAGATCTCAGAGTGGCTTACAATTTGGTGAGAATCCAGCAAGGTCACGAGTGGATGACGGCATTCAATACTCGGTATGGCCATTACGAATACACTGTTATGCCATTTGGACTATGCAATGCTCCTGCAGTATTTCAAGAGTTGATTAATGAGGTACTTAGGGAGTTTCAGCATGATTGTGTTATTGTTTACCTGGACGACATACTAATACACTCTAAGGAGATTGAGACTCACCATAGACAGGTCAGAGAGGTGTTACACAAACTTCTGCAACATGGTCTATACTGCAAATTGGAAAAGTGCAGTTTTGATCAGTCTCAGGTAGACTTTCTTGGGTACGTGATTTCTGGGGAAGGTTTTAAAATGGATCCTGGTAAACTCCAATCTATTTTAGACTGGCCTTTGCCCAAAGGACTCAAGGCTATCCAAAGGTTTATTGGTTTTTCCAACTACTATAGGCGCTTCATTAAGGGTTACTCCTCTATCATTGCGCCTATTACCAATATGACCAAACAAGGGGCTGATACTAAGTTCTGGTCTGAGGAAGCTCTTTGTGCTTTTAAGACTCTCAAGGAACTTTTTGCCTCAGCTCCCATTCTAGTTCATCCTGATACGACTCTGCCTTTCTTGCTCGAGGTCGATGCTTCTGAGACAGGAGTTGGGGCTGTTCTGTCTCAAAGGTTAGGGGTGGATAAACCGTTACACCCTTGTGGTTTCTTCTCTAAAAAAATTTCTGGGCCTGAGAGCAGATATGACATCGGGGAGAGGGAACTGTTAGCGGTCATTAAGGCTTTAAAGGAGTGGAGACATTTACTGGAAGGGACACTACACCCTGTTACTATCCTAACGGATCATAAGAACTTGTCTTATATTGGGGAGGCTAAGCGCTTGTCCGCCAGGCAGGCTCGCTGGGCATTGTTCCTCACTCACTTTAATTATGTACTTACGTATAGACCTGGTTCTAAGAACTCTAAAGCCGATGCTTTGTCTCGTCAATATGAACCATCCACTATAACTGAACCACTTCTGTCCTCCATAGTTCCTAAGGGGAATATCATCGCGAACACGAATCTCAGGATTCACTCTCCATTGCTTTCTGAGATCATGAAGTTTCAGCATTTGGCACCCAAACAGACTCCTGGGGATCGACACTTCGTTCCTGCCGCTCTCCAACTGGAGGTGCTACGCTGTCTCCATAACAGCAAGGTGGCTGGGCATCCTGGCATCCGCAAGACTTATGCGCTGGTCTCTAAAGATTTTTGGTGGCCTGACTTACGCAAGGATATTAAAGAATTCATCGGGGCATGTGAAGTTTGTACCAAGACCAAGCTACCCCATTCGCTTCCATGCGGATTTCTGCACCCTTTAGAGGTTCCTGAAAAGCCTTGGTCCTGCCTGGCAATGGACTTCATTGTTGATTTGCCTATCTCTAAAAAGCAGACTGTCATCCTCACTGTGGTAGACAGATTTACTAAAATGGCTCACTTCATTCCCTTACCTAAACTCCCATCTTCGCCCGAATTAGCGGAGATATTCGCCAGGGAGATTTTCCGTTTGCATGGGATACCTTCCCAAATTGTCTCTGACAGAGGCTCCCAATTTGTTTCCCGTTTTTGGAGATCATTCTGCTCCCAACTAGGCATCAAATTGAATTTCTCCTCTGCCTATCATCCTCAGTCCAATGGAGCTGCTGAACGCACTAACCAAAAAGTCGAACAATATTTACGTTGTTTCGTTTCAGAACACCTGGACGATTGGGTCGGTTTGATTCCTTGGGCGGAGTTTGCACATGACAATCTCATTTGTGATTCTACGCATTCTTGAATTATGGCTTTCATCCTTCCATCCTTCCTTCGGAGTCTTCTTCTCAAGGGATACCGTCGGTGGATGTTCATGTTGCCAATTTAAGAGAGTTGTGGGATCAAACTCGACAAATTCTTTTGCACAATTCTACGCTGGTTAAAAAACACGCTGACAAACGTAGAAGGGCAGCACCGGTGTTTGTTCCAGGCGATAGAGTATGGTTAAGTACTAGAAACATTCGGTTAAAAGTGCCGTCCATGAAGTTTGCTCCTCGATATATTGGACCTTACAGGGTACTGTCTCAAATTAACCCAGTTGCGTATCGTTTAGCGTTGCCTAATGCCTTACGCATTCCTAATTCATTTCATGTTTCCTTGCTAAAACCATTAATATGTAACAGGTTCTCCTCCACGATCGCCCCTCCCCGCTCAGTTCAGGTGGAGGGTCAGGAGGAGTATGAGGTCAATTCCATCGTTGATTCTCGAATCTCCCGGGGGAAACTGCAATATCTGGTCGATTGGAAGGGTTATGGTCCTGAGGAGAGAAGTTGGGTACCTCAGGAGGAGGTGCATGCTCCCCGTCTCCGCAGTGCGTTTCACTCTCGATTCCCTTCTCGCCCTGGTGTATTCCGCCCGGTGGGCGTATCTGAGAGGGGGGGTACTGTCAGGGTACCTGCGGTCTCTACCTCCGAAAGAGGTAGAGACTTAGCTGTTCCTCCATCCAGACGGCCTGATGGCTCCCTTTCCCACGGTCTATCCGGTCATGCAAGGCCGGCCGCGAGGGAGTGACTGCCTTTTACAGCATCTAGGCAGGAAGTTGTCATCAGGACACTCCTCCGGAACGACCTGTCACTCAATTGCTGCAGGACCAATCAGGACGCCTCGGAGGCGTGGTTACTGATCTGAACAGGGTATTTAACAGAGCTTCTTTCATTAGCTCATTGCCCTGTCGTGGTTCTAGCTTGTTCTAGTCACTCAGTGCTTGTGTATTCTATTATCCCTTTTGGTTTTGACCCGGCTTGTTTACCTTACTCTGCTTATCTCTGTTGCCCTTGATTCGGCTTGTCTCTCGCCTACCTGTCTTCTGTTACCCTCGACCTCGGCTTGTCTTTGACCATTCTATACTGTACTACTTACGTTAGTCCGGCCATTCTAAGGTCCGGTATACGTATCTGGCTACTGTTTGTACTCTGCGTGTTGGATCCCTGTCCCGATCCTGACAGTCCCCAGACCTGTAAAATAACTTGTTCCTGGCTTTCCCCCACTTGGTTCAGTAAATAGGGCTTACTGAACCAAGTACCACACAGGCGAACCACCCAGAAGCTAAAGTGTGCAGGCAATTTACCTCCCAGGCTGTGAGGTTACTGCAGGTTAATTGCACGTGGCGGCGGCCATCTTTGTTCAGTCGAACGCGGTCAGCGGTATATGCTAAAGATTCTGTGGAACTGAAATCGGCTACACATTTTGCCGAACACCGCTGACCCTTACCTTCTTCCATTCGAAATGGGACTCATTGTTTTTCGGCATGAAATTGACCGACCGCACAGCCCAAATCTATGGAATTGTTTTGGGCAGGAAAATGTGCTTGCGGTCGGTCATAAAGGGACCTCCAGCTAACTTTTGATCCACTGGAGGGATTTGGGTGATTTTTGGAAGGGTTTATGTTTAAAGTGTGCTGATTCCAAATATGTAGTTTTTAGAAGATTGGATGTATGTATTTAAAGTTATAGCACATGCATAAAAACTGTAGTTTTCCTGGCTGCATAATTATGTTAACTGGTTATCTGAGGGGAGGGGATGTGTGGGTTGTACCATGTATGTGATTGGTTATTTTATGCCTCCCCCTGGGTGTGGCCTGTAAGTGTACAAGTGTAATAAAAGCCAGGCTGGATGAGCCAGTCCAGAGTTCCTGTTTTACCCTCAAAGTGATGTGTCGTCTCATTATTGGGGGAAGGATTTATTGCATGCTGTTCCAGTTGACTGCTAGGAGTACAAGCCTATTCGTATGGTTCCTATTCAATGGTCTACAGCATTCATATGCTTGGGAGAATTTAAAGGTTTCTCGGATTCGGTGATTGTGGTGTCTGCCAGAGTGCTTGGAGTCCTCAGGAAGCACTAGGAGCATCCATTAACGGAGGTACCAAGTCGGGGTGCCAGGCGATCCGTTACACTCCATCCCAGATGTCCTCTGTCTCACTGGATTTGGACTTAGGAAGCTTTTTGGTAAAGGATTTGGGTAACTGGCAACGGGACCGTAACTGGTCGACATGTCGTCTAATGAAACCATCTTCCAGGAGAACTCTATACATCTTGGGTCCCAAAGTTTCCACAACTGTGGCAGGAAGCCATCAAGTGTTAGAGGATCCATAAGATTGGGTCCAGACCTCTTGATGGACTCAAAAAGTGGAAGACTATTTGGAGGTTACCATCTTTTCTTGGGAGTGCAATACATGGTCATGAACAGTTTTAGGATGAAGCATGTCAAAAGCAGTCCATGACCGTTGGCCTAGAAGAAGCTCAGCTGGTGTTGTACCAGTTGTAGCATGTGGTGTTGTTCTGTAAGCAAAGAGAAAAGAGTCTAACTTCTGAGGAGATATGGACCTTGTAACAGCACCCCGAGTATAGAAGGGGTTAAAGCCGTTTAGGATATTCCCTTCCCGAACACAAAGGCAGCTACCGAACACTCCAATCAGCCGAACAAGCAAGCATACGAATAATCCACACTCCAAACAGCCGAACAGGAAAAACATACGAATAATCCACACTCCAAACAGCCGAACAGGAAAACCATACGAATAATCCGCCAAGTATGAGACGAGGCTCTGTATTGAAGGTCAAGCAGGAATCTGTTTCATCTGGGCTATCTGCCCACCTTTTATGCAGGTCTCCCACCAGGTGGACACTCCCAGAGGGACCTGGTGGAAAATGGTGACAAGCTTACACACTAACCAATCACAAACATACACATGGTTAAACACTCCCACAGGAACATTGTAAACCCTCCTTTCTATCCTGGAGATAATTGGGTTAAGTGCTGGAAGTAACTCAATTACCTCCAGGGATAAAGCATAACCTCCATTTTATATACATAGTAAAAACACATAAAAATCCATAACTTCTAAACTATCGAATGCAATACACACATTTAACGTATCCCCAGATAGCTTAGATTTGAGCGCACAATATTACCGAATAGCGCTCAGATCTCCTACATACAATTCAATCGCCACGGAGCCAAAGTCTTTCACATAGTCTTTCGTCATACAAATGAGCTCCATGGGATAGCTATCTGGAATAGCTCTGTTCCCATGGCCAAAGTCCCAAACGGCACGGCGTTCGTATAAATGAATGAGAACAGGACAAAGGAGGTCGGTACTTCAGCGGTGTTCGCAAGGAATAGTGTCCGTTTTTAGTTCCATGATTCCGTCGACGAACACCGCGTTCGGCAAAAGAAGATGGCCGCCGCCTCGTGTTCGACTATACGAACAGCGGCCACCCAGCGGTCGCCAATTAAGCTGCAGTTAACTGCAGCTTCTGGGAAGTCAATTGCCTGCACACTCCCCCTGTAGGTGGTCTGGCTGTTCGTGGGTTTGTTCGGTAAATTCCAATATAGTAGAAAGGCACGAACCAGCCTTTCTACAAGGCAGAAACAAAAGTGCCCTAGTCGGAATATTCACCAGAGTGGGGTTCCCAAAATAAATTTTGTCTGACAGGGGGACCCAGTTTGCCTCAGATCTGACCCAAGGTCTGCGGTATCAAGCCCCTTCTCAGCTCCCCTTACCACCCCTAGACTAATAGTCTCTGTGAGCGTTTTAACGGTACCCTGAAGCAATTGCTCAGGACCTTTACGGATGAGTACAGAGACTGGGAGCGATTCCTCTTGTTTGCCTATCGAGAGGTGCCCCAGGAATCCACTGGGTTTTTCCCCTTTGAACTGCTCTACGGAAGGAGGGTACGAGGACCCCTCAAACTTATCCAGGAGCACTGGGAGGGGGAAATGGAATATGAGGGCGTCCCTATTGTACCATATGTTCTGGAGATGCGGGACCGCATGGAACAGTTAGCCCGGATGACCAGAGACCATCTCCATGCGTCCCAGAGCAGACAGAAACAGTGGCATGATCAGGGAGCCCGTCACAGGACGTTCCAGGTGGGACAAAAGATCCTGGTGCTTAGACCGGGAAAAGGGAATAAGCTCCAGGCCTCCTGGCAAGGCCCTTACAAGGTGGTAGCGCAGGTTTGTGACACCACCTATGTAATTGCCAGTGATAAGGACGAGAGGGTTCAGAAGGCCTTTCATGTTAACCTCCTGAAGTTAACCAACCATTCAGCTAGGGGAGCGATTGAGCCCCGACGACAATTGCTAGCCGAAAAGGAGCTGACCTTCTCCCACGAGCCAGGGTACACCACGTTAGCGACTCACCATGTAAAGACCCCGGGACAAGTACCCCTCCGACATCCCCCTTACAGAATCCCAGAGGCCATTAAGAAAGGGATGAGTATAGAGATTCAGGAAATGCTTAGGTTGGGAGTTATAGAACCGTCTGACAGCTCCTGGGCCTCCCCCGTAGTTCTAGTACCCGTAGATGCTTATCCAATGCCCCGAGTGGATGAGCTATTAGATCGCATTGCCACTATCTGACCACTATCGATCTGTGCAAAGGATACTGGCAGATTCCCCTGGCCAAGGAGGCTATCCCCAAGTCAGCTTTCGTCAATCCGTTTGTCTTATGCCAATTCAAGGTTCATGCCATTCGGAATGAAGAATGCCCCAGCCACATTCCAATGCTTGGTGGATAGGCTCCTTGATGACTTCCAGGACTTCGCTTGTGCATATCTGGATGACATTGCGATCTATAGCTAAACCTGGGGGGAGAATTTGAAGCATATAGAGGCCGTGCTGAATCAGATTCGGGCCGCCGGCCTGACTCTGAAACTGGAGAAATGCCATTTGGGCATGGCCGAAATCCAGTACCTGGTACACAGGGTAGGGTATGGGAAGCAGTGCCCTGAACCAGCCAAAATTGGCCAATTGGCCAACACCCCACACCAAGACCCAAGTACTGGCTTTCCTAGGGACCGAAGGGTACTACAGAAAATTTGTACCTAACTACAGTACTATTGATAACCCCTGACGGACTTAACCAAAAAGAACCTTCCCAGAGTAATCCTGTGGTCTCCCTCCTGTGAAACAGCTTTCCAGACCCTAAAGAACGCTTTGATCAACGCTCCTGTATTAACTGCCCCCAACCCCAACAAACGCTTTGTCGTCCATACAGATGCTTCCATGTACGGACTGGGGGCAGTTCTGAGCCAGATCGGGGACGATGGAGGGGAGCACCCTGTCGCGTACATTAGTCGGAAATTGTTACCTCGGGAGGTGAGCTACGCGGCAGTAGAAAAGGAATGCCTGGCCCTAGTCTGGGCTCTAAAGAAATTGACTCCCTATTTGTATGGACAGGAATTTACCATCATCACAGACCACAATTCCCTGGTCTGGCTAAACCGAGAGGCAGGAGACAATGGCCGGCTATTGAGAACCTTATAACTTTTCCATCCAGTACCGGCCTGGGAAGCACAACGGAAACGCAGATGGACTGTCCAGGCAGACAGAACTTATCCCTCCTAGCAGCCAGGACCTCCTCAGACTGACCCGAAAAGGATCAAGCCGGGTCTGCCAGAGTGTTCCACAAAGGGGAGCCGTGTAACAAAAACCCCCAGTGTGACAAATTGCCAATTGCCACTGGCTTTCTATGTGCCAAACGGCTCTGTTCTCCAGGCTTATGGAAAAGCCTGCTTGCCCCTCTTGCCTCAGGACTATGGCCCTTTTAAAACATTATTTTAGGCTCATGGACTTTTAAAATACTGTTCCTGGCCCTTTAAATGCTTTGGGAAAGGATTGGTACTTTTTATATGGCACTTCGGATACAGCCGAAGTGCCGAAGTAGTCGAAGTGGCCACCATTCGACAAACGAACACGTGGCGGCGGCCATTTTAATTTGGTCGAACGTGGTCAGCGGTGTGTGCCGTCAAATCTCTGGAACTGAAATCGGCTACACGATGGCACGAACACCGCTGAATCTTACCTTCGATTCCACTTCGACACTTCGACAGAAGTCGAAGTGCGTTCGACTATTTGAACATTGCATTCGAATGGGACTTAGTTATTTTTCAGTGCAGAAATAGACCGGCCGCACAGCCTGAATCTGTGGAACTGTTTTGGGCATGCAAACAGGCATGCGGTCAGTCCAAAGAGACTTTTTACTATCTCTGGAACCCCTGAACGGATCTACACGAATTTTGGATATGTTTGTCTCCAAGTTGTACTGGTTATAAAAATAGAAGTTTTATGCTTGTACGATGTAAAACCAAGAAGTTCTAAAAATGTATAAAAAGTGTAATTTTTCCAGCTTTGAGATACTGTATATTCTCGAGTAAAAACTGGGAAAAGTATAGTATAAGACTAGGGGGGAAAATGCAGCAGCTAAAGGTAAATTTCTAAATAAAATAAGATCCCCCCAAAATTATATTAATTGAATATTTATTTACAGTGTGTGTATATAATGAATGCAGAGTGTGTGTGTGTTTGTGTAGTGTGTATATAATGAATGCAGTGTGTGTGTGTATGAATGCAGTGTCTGTGTGTGTATATAATGCAGTGTGTGTGTGTATATAATGCAGTGTGTGTGTGTGTATGAATGCAGTGTGTGTGTGTATGTATGAATGCAGTATGTGTATATGATGCAGACTGTGTTTGTGTATGTGATGCAGAGTGTGTAACCTTGGTGGGGGGTGGGCATTTGTATTATTTATTTTTTTAATTATTATTTTAATAATGCATTTTATTTTTATTTATTTTTTAATATTATTACATTTTTATTTTATTATTTTTGTCCCCCCACCCTGCTTGTTGCTTGGCCAGGGAGGGGGGCTATATTATTCCCTGGTGGTCCAGTGGATGGGCTGTGCAGGAGGGGGGCTGGGAGCAAGCTGTTACTTACCTTTACAGCAGCTCCGTTCAGCTCCCTTCTCCTCCGTGCCGTTTAGCTCCAGTGTAAGTCTCGCGGTCTGCGTGCAGCGCGGTAATCCGTGGCAACGCTATGACGGCCGTGGCTCTCATGAGACTTACAGTGGAGCTGAATGGCACGGAGGAGAAGGGAGCTGCTGTAAAGGTAAGTAACAGTTTGCTCCCAGCCCCCAACAGGACCTCTAAGCTTGTAATGAGCCCGGCGGTCCTGGTCTGTATTATGGCAATTGAAGTTGCCATAATACAGACACTGACTCGAGTATAAGACAAGTGGGGCTTTTTCAGCACAAAAAATGTGGCGAAAAACTCGTCTTATACTCGAGTATATATGGTAATTGAGTACATACCGCATCGATCCCCATCTCCCAGCCCATCGATTCGCTTCCCAGCCATCAGTAACCATCTCCCAGCCCATCAATCCCCGCTACCAGCCATCGATCCTCATCTCCCGGCCCATAAATCCCTGCTTCCCAACCATCAATCCCCATCTCACGGCCCATCGATCCCCGCTTCCCAGCCCATCAATCCCCGCTTCCCAGCCATCGATCCCCATCTCCCAGACCATCGATCCCCGCTTCCGAGCCATCAGTAACCATTTCCCAGCTATCAGTAACCATTTCCCAGCCCATCAATCCCCGCTTCCCAGCCATCGATCCCCATCTCCCATCCCATCAATCCCCGTTTCCCAGCCATTAATCCCCATCTCCCAGATCATCGATCCCCGCTTCCGAGCCATCAGTAACCATTTCCCAGCCATCAGTAACCATTTCCCAGCCCATCAATCCCCGCTTCCCAGCCATCGATCCCCATCTCCCATCCCATCAATCCCCGTTTCCCAGCCATTAATCCCCATCTCCCAGCATATTAATCCCCGCTTCCCAGCCATCGATCCCCATCTCCCAGATCATCGATCCCCGCTACCGAGCCATCAGTAACCATTTCCCAGCCATCAGTAACCATTTCCCAGCCCATCAATCCCCGCTTCCCAGCCATCGATCCCCATCTCCCAGCCCATCAATTCCCGCTTCCCTGCCATCAGTAACCATCTCCCCCACTTCCCAACCATTAATCCCCATCTCCCAGCATATCAATCCCCGCTTCTCAGCCATCGCTCCCCATCTCCCAGCCATTGACCCCACTTCCTAGCCATCGATCCCCGCTTCCCAGCCATCAATCCCTGCTTCCCAGCCACTGATCCTCAACTCCCATCAATCCCCATCTCTATCATTCCAGATGATTTAACAGTAGGAAGAGACCATCCCAGCGCTGGATTAAATGTAAATTCAATGGTCTTTTATTTATTTATTTTTAAACAAAGAGGTGTTTGGACTGAATAACTAATGTGTCTAACTCTAACAATAGTTTATCTAGTTTTAGTGAAAGCTTCATTAATCAGAGTTTGCTGGCACTAGATATAAATAAATCGCTGGCTGCTATTATAGCAAAAAAAGAAACAAAAAAAAGAAAAAACACTGCAAAAGCTGTATCATGGCTGTGTGTGACATTTCAAATATTGGGAGGTTTTGGTCGTCTGCCCTCATCACGCGGTATGCCAGCTGGTCACTCGCTTCTAATGTGAGAATCAGCTACAGAGGAAATAAAGGGATTTTGTGATGATTTCCGATAGACTGAGAACATGCTGTAGCATCTGCCTGTTTATTTTCAATACCCAGATGGTTCGTTCAGTTCCACACTCCTAAAATCGAATAAAAAGAACTACCAAAATGTTTTTATTGATAAAACATTTCACAGAGTTTCCAAACCTAGAACAAACGTTTCTAGCTGTACAAATCAGTCATTACTAAGTAAGACCAACCGTAGTGATGGCTGTGCGGCAATGATCATTGTGTGATCAAAGCCGGGCTCTAAACTTCCCATCCAATCTCCAACCAGCAAGGACCTCAAATACAAGCATTTTCTTGTGTACATAGGCGTGCGCAGCCTGTTGCATAAGGGCGTGCAACCTAATGCACGAACACACACGCCGCGTATATATATATATATATATATATATATATATATATACATACATACATACACACACACACACATACAGTGCTGTGTGTGTGGGTTCTGTATGTAGGTGCTGTGTGTGTGCTGTGTGTGTGTAGGTACTGTGTGTGTGTGTGTGAGGGCTTTGTGTGTGTGTAAGTGCTGTGTTTGTGAGGGTGCTGTGTGTGTGAGGCTGCTGTTAGTGTGTGTATGTGTGTGTGTATATGTGTAAGGGTGCTGTGTGTGTGAGGGCACTCTGTGTGTGTGTGAGGGTGCTGTTAGCGTGTGTGTATGTATGTATGTGTGTGTGTGTGTGTGTGAGGGTGCTGTTAGCGTGTGTGTATGTATGTGTGTGTGTGTGTGTGTAAGGGTGCTGTATGTGTGAGGGTGCTGTTAGTGTATGTGTAAGCGTGCTGTATGTGTGTGGGTGTTGTTAGTGTGAGGGTGCTGTGTGTGTGAGTGAGGGTGCTGTTAGTGTGTGCTGTGTGTGTGTGTGTGAGGATGCTGTGTGTGTAAGGGTGCTGTATGTGTGAGGGTGCTGTTAGTGTATGTGTAAGGGTGCTGCATGTGTGAGTGTGCTGTGTGTGTGCTGTGTGGGTATGAGGGTGCTGTGTGTGAGGGTGCTCTGTGTGTAAGGGTGCTGTATGTGTGAGGGTGCTGTTAGTGTATGTGTAAGGGTGCTGCATGTGTGAGTATGCTGTGTGGGTATGAGGGTGCTGTGTGTGAGGGTGCTCTGTGTGTAAGGGTGCTGTATGTGTGAGGGTGCTGTTAGTGTATGTGTAAGTGGGCTGTATGTGTAAGGGTGCTGTATGTGTGAGGGTGCTGTTAGTGTATGTGTAAGTGTGCTGTATGTGTAAAGGTACTGTATGTGTGAGGGTGCTGTTAGTGTATGTGTAAGTGTGCTGTATGTGTAAAGGTACTGTATGTGTGTGGGTGCTGTTAGTGTGAGGGTGCTGTTTGTGTGTATTGTGTGGGGGTGGGGGGACCGTTTAGTTAATATCCCCCCTCCCTTCTTACCTTTTGTAGGGAGGGGGGACCGTGCTGTTGCCATGCCTGGTGGTCCAGTGGTGAGTGAACTCTAGCCCCGTATGGGGGCTAGAGTTCACTCTCGCAAAATCTGAGCATTGCCATGGCAACATTCCGACCTCGCGAGAAGAACCGACGGAGCTGCTGGCAAGAGCTCCCCTGATCCTCTCCTGCCTCCCTCCCTGCCTGTGGGTCGGTGAGGGAGATCTCTGATCTCCCTCACTGGCCCACGGATGGAGTCACATAGTGCCTCGTGCGCACGCCTATGCTTTTGTATCACTAAGATCCAGCTTCATCTTTTTATATTCCCAGCGCTGTGATACACTTATAAACATTTCCTATTTATAAGTGTATCACACTTATAGACATTAGCAATGTCTGCAATGTCCTCGTCTGGGATGGCTCGAAACGCCTCACTGACCCGACTGGACAGCTTTCCGGACAAAATAGTGACCCATTCGTCAGTGGGTACTCAGTGTAGGGCACATTGCCGTTCGAAGTCGGCAAGGTACCCATCAATTTCTCCATCCGCTTCCAAGAACTGTTTAAATGCAGCAAAATGTACCTTTCTTTTATCATTCGTTGCTATTGGCACTTTGGCTGCTGCGGCACCTCTTTGTTGTAGATGCGGCCAGGGCCGGACTAGGGATACGAAGCAGCCCTTGGAAAAAATCTTTGACAGCCCCATAAATCATTGTGCTATGTAGGGTGTTTATATATATATAGGCAATTGAAATAGTT
The DNA here is from genome assembly GCF_036172605.1 of Pelobates fuscus. NCBI lineage: Eukaryota > Metazoa > Chordata > Amphibia > Anura > Pelobatidae > Pelobates > Pelobates fuscus. Next base: position 717,736 of record NC_086327.1, on the reverse strand, counting down.
GGCTGCACTCTCGGATTTCCTTAAAATGTAACTTTTATTGAAATATTTAAGAGAAGATCAACGTTTCAGTCCCTCTTGTGGACTTGCATCAGGATCATCTTCTCTTAAATATTTCAATAAAAGTTACGTTTTAAGGAAATCTGAGAGTGCAGCCAACTATTTCAATTGCCTGGATACTGGAGCCCTGGTGATGCAACAGTATATATATATATATATTTATTTTTTTTATTGATACATTTCTTCTTCTAATTCAAAATATTAGTTATTTTAGGGTAATTAAATTATACAGTAAAGCATACCCACACACAGACAATCTTACTGATGCACACAAATAGACTCATTGACAGACAATCTCAATGACACACACAGACATGGTTACTGGCACACACACAAATTTAGTACAGGCAAACTCTGATACACACACAAGCTTACTACAGACAAGCTCACTGTCACACACACACGCTCACTACAGACAAGCTCACTGATGCGCACACACTCTCCCTACAGACAAGCCCAGTGACCAGTGGCGTACACACAACCCATGGGGCCCCAGTGCGTAAACTGATCCGTGGGCCCCCCCCGCGAGCGCGTTTACTCTGCGCGGGCTGGGGCCGCAACACATGGCGCGGGCACCTGGTCGCAGGGCTGCGACCCCGGTATGTACGCCAGTGCATGCATAAACACATACACTTAAAGGACCACTACAGACACCCAGATCACATCAGCTCAATGAAGTGGTCTGGGTGCCAGGTCTCTCTAGTTTTCACCCTGCAGCTGAAAACATAGCAGTTTCAGAGAAACTGCTATGTTTCACTGAGGGTTAATCCAGCCTCTAGTGGCTGTCTCATTGACAGCCGCTAGAGGATTTTCTGCGATTCTCACTGTGAAAATCACAGTGAGAAGACGCTGAACGTCCATAGGAAAGCATTGAGTAATGCTTTACTATGGGCGGTTTGAATGCGCGCGTGGCTCTTGCCACGCATGCGCATTCGAAGCTGAGAGGCAGAGAGATCCCCAGCGCCAAGGGAGTCCGGCGCTGGAGAAAGGTAAGTGCTTAAGACACACGCACACATTAACTGACAGACACACACTCAGTGACAGACATACATACACACTCACTTACAGACGCACACAGACACACACTCTAACTCTAACACACACACACACACACACACTCTAATACTAACACACACACACTCTAACACACACACTAACACACACACACTCACTAACATACACACACACTAACATACACTCACACTAACACACACTCACTAACATACACTCACTAACATACACTAAGATACACTCACACTAACACACACACTAACACACACTCACACACTCACTAACACACTCTCACTAACATACACTAAGATACACTCACACTAACACACACTCACTAACATACACTAAGATACACTCACACTAACACACAATCACTAACATACACTAAGATACACTCACACTAACACACACTCACTAAGATACACTCACACTAACACACACTCACTAACATACACTAAGATACACTCACACTAACACACACTCACTAACATACACTAAGATACACTCACACTAACACACACTCACTAACATACACTAAGATACACTCACACTAACACACAATCACTAACATACACTAAGATACACTCACACTAACACACACTCACTAACATACACTAAGATACACTCACACTAACACACACTCACTAACATACACTAAGATACACTCACACTAACACACACTCACTAACATACACTAAGATACACTCACACTAACACACACACGTTTTCTTTGTTTGTTTTTTTATTTAATCCCCCCAGCCTCCTTACCTGTGGGAGAGCTGAGGGGATTCCCTGGGGTCCAGTGGTGTCACCTGTCCAGCCGGCTGGCTGGCTGGTCCTGCGGGCGTGCGAGGGAGCACTCTCCCCTGAGTGCTTCCTCTGCAGCTCCCTCGCGCGCCGCGTACTGATACCGGAGCCAGAAGATGACGTCATCTTCCGGCTCCGGTATCAGTGTGGTGTACGAGGGAGCTGAAGAGGAAGCAGTCAGGGGAGAGTGCTCGCTCGTGCGCCCGCCAACCTGGTGACAGCAGGGCCAGCCTGGTGACAGCAGGGCCAGCCTCGGGGGGCCCTGAGGTAGCCGGCTCTTGGGCCCCCCAGGAGAAGAGGCTTCCCCAGTGGGTACATACCTGGGTCGCAGGGCGGCCGGGCCCCTTGGTGGGTCGGGCCCGGTCGCAGCCGCGACCCCTGCGACCCCGGTATGTACGCCACTGCCATTGACACACACATGCTCCCTACAGAAGAGCTCACTAACACACAGATTCACTACAGACAAGCTCACTGACGCACACATGCTCACTACAGAGAATCTCACTGACACACATATGGTCACTACAGACAAGCTCACGATCACACTCATGCTTACTACAGACAAGCTCACTGTACACACATGCGCACCACAGACAGGCTCCGACACCCATGCTCCTTACAGACAAGCTCACTAACACACACACATATGATCCCTACAGACAAGCTCACTGACACACATACAAGCTCACTCACTAGCAGGCACACACACACACACACACAAACTCAATAGCAGGCACACACACACAGAGGCTCCCTCAGTAGCAGATGCGCGCACACACACACAGAGGCATACAGTAACTGACACTGAGGCACACATCCACACATACAGAGACAGGCAGACAGCCACACACACACAGGCAAACAGTCACACACACACACACACACACACAGGCAGACAGTCAAACATACAGGCAGACGGTCACATACACAGGCAGACAGCCACACACTCACACACACACACACACACACAGGCAGGCAGACAGGCACACAGTCACACACACACACACACAGGGAGTCACACACACACACACACACACAGTCACACACAGGCAGACAGTCTCACACACACACACAGGCAGACAGTCACACAGACAGTTACACACACGCAGACAGTCACATACACACACACACACACACAGGCAGACAGTCACACATGTCTATGTGTGTGTGACTGCCTGTGTGTGTGTGTAACTGCACACAGACAGTCACACACACACAGTCACAGGCAGACAGTCACACAAACACAGTCACACAGTCACACACACACACACACACACACACACAGTCACACAGGCAGACAGTCACACACACACACACACACAGAAAGTCACACACACACACAGACAGTCACACAGGCAGACAGACACACAGGCAGACACACAGGCAAACAGTCACACACGCAGACAGTCTCACACAAACACACCCACACACACACAGTCACACACACAGGTAGACAGTCACACACACACAGTCACAGGCAGACAGTCACACAAACACAGTCACACAGTCACACACACACACACACACAGTCACACAGGCAGACAGTCACACACACACACACACAGAAAGTCACACACACACACAGACAGTCACACAGGCAGACAGACACACAGGCAGACACACAGGCAAACAGTCACACACGCAGACAGTCTCACACAAACACACCCACACACACACAGTCACACACACAGGTAGACAGTCACACACACAGGCAGACAGTCACACACACACAGACAGTCATACACACACACACACACACACACACACAGTAACACACACAGGTAGACAGTCACACACACAGGCAGACAGTCACACATACACACACAGTCACACACACAGACAGTCACACACAGGCAGACAGTCACACACAGGCAGACAGTCACACACAGGCAGACAGTCACACACGCAGACAGACACACACATAGGCAGTCACACACACACATACAGTCAAACACAGGCAGACAGTCACACACGCAGACAGACACACACATAGGCAGTCACACACACACAGACAGTCACACACACACACACACACACACAGTAACATACACAGGTAGACAGTCACACACACAGGCAGACAGTCACACACACACACACACACACACAGTCACACACACACATACACACACACAGTCACACACACACAGTCACACACACACACAGTCACACACACACACAGACAGTCACACACACAGACACACACAGACAGACAGATGGCAACAGCCCGATCAAAGCTTGCCTCTTCGGGTGTCCTGTCGATTAAGCTGGGTCTTTCAGTTACATCCATTTCGACCAGTTCTGCTATAATATCCCTTTTCTTGCGCTTGCTGGCTGTTCGGCCTCGGTTTTACAATAAGTTTTCCAATAAGGCTTTAGCCGTTCATACTGTGTTTCCATGGGCTTGTGTTACCTTGTAGCTGTCCTTCTGGGCTGTGGGAATCATCCCACTGCTTGCCACCAGTTGTAACGGCACCCCCGGGTATAAAAGGGGTTAAACGCTGTCTGAGATGTTTCCATCCCGAATATAAAGGCAGCTACCAACACTCCAATCAGCTGACCAAGCGAACCCATACGAATGATCCAAACCATACGAACACTCCAAACAGCCGAACCAGCCATCATACAAAATCCATACACCAAATAGTCGAACAGGAAAACTATATGAATAATCCCCCCCAAGTACGAGACGAGGCTCTGTATTGAGGGCCAAGCAGGAATCTGATTTAATGTGGGCCACCTGCCCGGTATTTATGCAGGTCTTCCACCAGGTGGACACTCCCCTAGGGGACCTGGTGGAAAACTAGGACAAACGTAATACAGTAGCCAATGAGAACAGTTTGGCGTTAAACACTCCCCTTTAAGTGTGGTGGACCCTCCTCTCTATCCTGGAGATAATTGGGAAGTAATCCAATTATCTCCAAGGATAGAGCAAAACCTCCATTTTGTACATGTTAGTAAAAATGCATAAAAATATAGAACTTTAAAACTCACGAACCGAATTCCTGCATTCAACGAATCCCCAGATAGCCTGGATCTGAGTGCACAATATTACCGAATAGCGCTCAGATCCCATACACACAGTTCAATCACCATGGAGCCAAAGTCTTTCACACAGTCTTTCATTATACGAATGGGCTCCATAGGATGGCTATCTGGGGTGGCCCTGTTCGTAGGAAAATGTACCTTTCAGCGGTGTTCGTGTGAAAATAGTAGCCGTTTAAAGTTCCACTAAATCGTCGATGAACAGCGCTGGGCGCTCATATGTCCAAGATGGCCACCGCCTCGTGTTCGTTCATACGAACAACGACCACCCAGTCGACCATTAACAAGGGGGAGTGTCTGCGGTTAACCACAATGTTCGAATGGGGCCAAGAGGTTAACAAGCAGCACACTTCCCCGCTGTGTGGCCGGCCGTTCGGCAAATAGTTCGATGAAATGGGGAAATACCATAGGGCCTGTACAGACAGGGAAATGCACGAACAAACAGACGAATGAGCAGAAAATAACAGTAATTCCAAGACAGAGGGATCAGTCACAATAGCATATCCCCATATTACATGTCCTGATAGCCCTGACCTGGGTGAACAACATATCCAAAAATCACCCAGATCAGAGCAGAGGTTCAGAAAATTCCTGGAAGTCTCTTTTGACTGACCGCACACATGATTTCATGCGCAAAACAGTTCCAGAGAATCAAGGCTTACGGCCGGTCTAGTTCGGTAGTTTGCAAACTAACAAACTACGGAATGGAATCAATAATCTTACCCTGGAGTTTGTTCCATTCATTCAGATGAATGATCTCACCGAACAGTACCCTTCTAAGCTGAATAGAAACGAACGCAGGCGATGATGGAAGTCCAGCGGTGTTCGGGAGTTTCTGTATCCGATTTTAGTACCATGAGATTCATGCCCAAACACCACTGCCTGTATTTATGCGAACAAGATGGCCGCCACCTTGTGGTTGTTCATAGGAATCGCGGCCACCCAGACGAACAATTAGAACACTGTAGTGAGAAATGTTCCAAGTTGTTAATGGGTGTTAATAATCTCCGGGTGGTCTCTGTTCGTGCGGCTGTTCGGTAAACGAACCATATAGTCCCAATTACAGAGCCTGTTTAAAGTATTTTTTTTTTTTTTTTGAATTCTTTATTTTTGAGTGCAAGGATATACAAGACAGCTTACCCTGCCACAATAGTGGTCATAAGCATAAACATATCACCACGATAGTACAATAGTGGCTTTTGAGCAGTGCACATTTTTGAATATGGTTGTAGAAACAAAACATGAGTTGACATTGCTTTGCTCGTTACAGTTAAAGTTACTAGGTTAATCTGCGCTAAATCCTCAGCTTGGCTAAATAATAAGATCATTAACACATAGAGAAGAAAGAAAATCAAAAGGGAACTGAACTCTTCGCTTATTAGTGTTAGGCTAGATACATTAGTGATGGTAGAACAGTTGTAGCGCGGTAGTGCGCTGTGCTGCGTGGTCACAGTTGGCCTGCGTGCGAGGTGTATACCGGGCGTGTTGCTCTTGTGTGGGCTAGTTGAGAACTGCGCATTATAATTATGTTGAGAGTGAGACTTGAGTTTGGTTCAGCATGTTTAAAGTATTTTAACCAGTTCTGTTGCAGGGGCAATAGTCACAAGGTAAAAGGCTGGCCATTTGTCCTCTCCAAAAACCAGTAGTGAAGTTGCTTTCGTCACAACATAGTTAGTTACATAGTTAGTTACTGTGGCGGGCCACTGCCACTAAGTACCATGCCCACTGAGTATTCGTGTATTTTGCCCCTTGCTTTTCGTGTTCCCACTGTTTATTCTTAAGGTTTCCCCTGCATTCTCAGTTCATCCCGAGAATGTATGCCCCTATTTATACATGACAAAACCTTACTGGCCTTAGCAACTGCAGATTGACATTGCATATTGCTGTCTAATTTGTTGTCTATAACAATTCCCGAATCTTTCTTATGTGTGGTTATCCCAATGTAACGGATCACCTGGAACCCCGACTGGGTACCTCCGTTTGGCGGATGCTCCTAGTGCTTCCCGAGGGCACAAAGCACTTCACCAGACACCATAACCACCGCAGACCCCATGAACCACAGCTTGGTTGGGGTCTCGCCGTCCTCCACCCACTCTGGACCCAAGACCGGGCTTCAGCTTCCAGTGGGTGAACCTCTCCCAAATCCAGACAGCAGGAACCAGGAACAAGCTCTTACAAGAGCTTATACTCAGGGGAGTATTGTGAAATAGCAATCCCGAAGAGTGTAGTTATTCCATCCCCCAAACATGAGCCAAGACTTCATGAAGGGGTAAGCAGGTCTGTTTAATGGAAGCAAGCACTCACAATTTATACAATTCCTCAGGCCAGAGGCACACCCCCTGGACCTGATGGTATACAGGCACACAAGGGATACAAACCATTTAAAACAATACAACAATGTCTGACACTCCCACATACACAGTAAAATCCCTCCCTTCTATCCTGGAGATAATTGGCTTAAGTATCCGTAGTAAACTCAATTATCTCCACGTACAGAAAATATCACTAAGTTACAACTGCAACAAAACACATTAAAATACATAACTAATATTCTACAGAACTGAACCCCAACATTTAGCTTAGATCTGAGCGCTCAATATAGCCGAAAAGCGCTCAGATCCCATGAACAGAATAAAATCGCCATGGGATTCAAGTTTGTGGAAGTCTCTTTTTTGACTGACCGCACACATGATTTCATGCCCACAACAGTTCCACAGAATTTGGCTGTGCTGCCGGTCTAGTTCCAATGTAAAATATATTTCAAATAGATGAATGGCAACCGTTTGTGCAAACCGTCAATGTTACAGTGCCGTTCGAATTGCCGAACGGCGTTCGGCTCCATTTGAAGTGTCGAAGTCTAAAGAAGGTAAAGTTTCAGGGGTGTTCGTGCTTTACAAAGTTTTGTGTCATTTTCAAACACTAAAACATGGCTTTCAATGCATATTGCAAGATCATTTATAAATATGTTAAATAGAAGCGGTCCCAAAACAGAACCCTGAGGGACACCACTTACCACATATGTCCAGCCTGAAAATTTACCATTAATGACAACTCGTTGCACTCTATCCTTAAGCCAATGTTCTACCCAAGAACAAGAATATTCATCTAGACCAATTTCTTTTAGTTTGAAGACTAACCTATTGTGAGGAACCGTATCCAGGGGCGTATTAGGCCACGAGGCCTAGGGCAGCACAAAACCAGGATACACCACTGACCGTATCAAATGCCTTGGCAAAATCCAAGTAGATCACATCCACTGCAGTTACATAGTTAGTTACAGTTACATAGTTACAAGTAAAGACAAATAAGTCAATGGGACCTGATGAAATACACCCAAAGTTATTAAAAGAGCTTAGTGGTGTACTAGCAAAATCATTAACAGATTTATTTAACCAATCATTGTTAACAGGAGTAGTCCCAGAAGATTGGAAGTTAGCAAATGTTGTGCCCATTTACAAGAAAGGTAGTAGGGAGGAGTCGGGCAACTATAGGTCAGTAAGCCTTACTTCAGTAGTCGAGAAAGTAATGGAAACCATGTTAAAGGATAGGATTGTTGAACATCTAAAAACACATGGATTTCAAGATCAGAGACAACATGTGTTTACTTCAGGGAGATCATGCCAAACTAATCTTATTGATTTTTTTGATTGGGTAACTAAAATTATAGATCAGGGTGGGGGCAGGGGAAGGGGGGGCTTGAGGGTAAAGCTGCAATTGTCTCCTCAGAAACCACAGAATGTCACAAGTCATGATTTTATGCTTACTTTTGCTTATTTGTCAGACACTTGAAACTAGACTAAAAAACAAAAGCAGAACATAAGAAGTAAAGACTGGAATCTGATCATCTTAAAAGCTTGAGCCTGGGGTCACGGTATCTTCCATTACATTTCCCTCTTTTTGACCCCACGGCAGGGGTTTCACGCAGGTTTCTGAGGTATGTCCAGGTATGCTAGTCAAAACCTGAGGGTCTTTTATTAATGCCTTCACCACGATTCCCTCAGACAGGGCAAGCCAGGGGTCACAGGAGGAATGATCCTTCATTGGTTATACAGCGCTGTAGTTGTCAGAGGTTGAAGAAGCTGGCATATAAGTTAAGGTACGACCAACATGAGGTTTTGATTTACACAAGGATTATAGAAGACAAGAGAAGAACTTAAATGTCAGAAAAACTATCATTATGATAAATACTGCGATAAGCAAGAAATACAATATTTTCCTAATTAACATACTGAGCCATGAACCAAGACCAAAGGTCCAATCGCAATCCACAAAGAACCCTGTATCTTGTTTTATTTCCTTCACTAAATCGTGCAGATTCTGTATATGCTCATGGATCATGGTCCATTGATTCGAAAGATTAAAGCAACACATGCCCTTTACTGCCTCACACCCTAAATCATGTTTCATTAACAAATAGTCAATAGCTGCCCTATTTTCAAGGATCGCTTTCTTATTAAACTGGGTATCCATTAGAAGTTCCTCCAGGGCCTGGGATGTCGCATTGAAACCTTTTTGGCGAGGAACAGGCTAGGGCATCAATTACTCGGTTATTATAGAGTGCTAAGCTTGGGACTCCTAATGTTTAATAGGCTGTGTAACAGGTTATATTCAAGAGGAAACAGGGGTGGTCTTATAAACATTATCCAATAATAACATCATTTATCAATCTTATCACAACATATCTTATCCTATAGCTAGCTTGCAGGTGTAATGGGGGAGTACTCATTATAGTTTCAGTTTAACTACGCAGCTGAAATAAAAAGTTACTACGCACTCATAAAATAGATATGTTACTACGCAGTTAGAATTACAGAAATAGAAAACAACAAATAAGACCAACGCTCTGAGATAGGAAAGTTTATAGCTCTGGCTAGGGGTATTTTCACTAAGCATTGTATATAGGCAAAATATATGATTGCAGATAGCTAACATGCTCCAAGTTAGCCAATATTAAACAGACTGAACATCCCGTCATCTGTAGCTGGAGCCTTGGGTCAGTATAGGCAAAGTGTATTATTCCCAACACTTTCCGAACTTTGTTCACATTGTGAATGCCTATAGTCAAAGTGGGAATAATACCCATCCCTCGTCCATGGACCAGGATCTAGGATTATCAGTCCACCCGGTGATCTGGGGCCAGGTAAAAAAAAAAGTGACAAAAACTCATATTTGAGAAAAAAGCACATCTGGGGAAACCCTGAATGGGGGCCACAACAGTATAGAGATGCCATCCCTCACATTGACACCACCTGTGACTTCTAATAGCCGCACCGGTGAATACATAGCTTGGGTATTGGGAGGAGATGGGAAACACTTCTTGATAATGGTGGGAAAATTCCATTTGCATATTATCATCATAAGGTATATTATCATCAAACTCACAATTATTACAGTAATTGCAACCAGGACCTTACGTCCTATATCTCCTAACCATTTCCCTATTCCAAAGGTCCAGTTAAACCCAGTCATCTCCACATCCATTCCTCACAACATGGGAATCCATCCTTGGCAAACTCAACATACATCAACAATACATACTACATCCCTCCCTGGGCCAGCTAACACCCCTCCCTCTCTGGCTAACTCTACAAAAATAAGAATAACAAAATAGTTCAATAGTTCAGCATAGTTCAGAAAAAATAGAATAAGTCCTTCAAGGAGTATAAAGAAATCAGTTCGGACACCATACATTTTGTTCCATAAAATAGCAAAGGGTAGCAATATGGCTGACAACAAGACAATGTCAGCTTCCACATAGTTCTTAGTTCTTCTTTTGTTTGCTGGGTGTTCACCACAATGCTCTGTGCAACACCCCAATTGTTGAAAGGGTTAATAAAGAACCAGCGGTATTAGACAGCACTGCACCTTCAGGACTTTCCAGGGTCTTCCGTACAAAGGTTATGTCCTCGTAAGTAACCATCTCAGTTTCTTCAGCCTGCATGGATTTTGACCAAACAGATTTAATTGCCAAATAGTTAGTGCAAAGTCAGCCAGAGAGAGAGATTGGTGCGCAATCCCAAAAATCAGGCGGCACAAACTCTCCAGGACTGTCTCTACAATTATACAAACACAAGGATCAATACAACATGAGCAATTCTAAAAGGATATATCTATTATTATCAATTTATCAATTACCTAGGCTAAAAGTCAAATTAGAGACTAAAATTAAATCCTTAACTGGTGTAACATGTAGTTCTCTCAGCTTTGCTTATATTTCATGAAATTTGTCTTCTATGAAATGTTACATAATTCCCTTTGGAATGCCTTTGTACAGACAAGAGAAACACTCACTCTATATAAATCAGGATGGGTACTAAAACACTTTATCGAGCAAGTGACTAACTCACAAAATCTATATACATAATCTTAACATACACATATGGGGATAATTCACAATAAAACTCTTTTCCTAAACGTAATTTGATAATCCCAATTAATTACTTTATTAACCCCAAATAATTCAATACTCTTGGATTAACATCCAAAACTATATATAAAATATTAAAAAAACATGAATCATCTAATTCAAACATTACTCAAAAAGTATTACCGTAATATCTTACTATAAAACCCTAACTTATGGTCTTTGTTTCATATAATGAATAATGCTAGGGTGAGATGTGGTTGGGCATAGCTCAAACGGAGTATCAAAAATCTCTAACCATAAAAGCTCAATTTTATTTGTTTACCAAAAAGAAAAAAAAGAAAACGATTTTAACCTATTAGTGCGTTCTTTGAGTGGCCTCTTCCCATAATTTGGCTCCTTTTATAATTATTATATTATTTATCCTCTTCTGGGTCTGCTAAATACTTTCAATTTACCAATGCAAATATAATACAGTAGTTCAGTAGATTGGAATTGCCTCACTTATAATAACGTTATATATAACGGGAGTGCTCCTTTATAAGGGAGAGCCATCTTCTTGTCCATTTAAACTTTATCTCAGTGAAAGATTCACATTCAGGATTAGTCAGTTTGCAAAGGGAAACGTGGATCCACGATTTGAATAGCAGAAGTTTGTGGGACCCCTTTTACGTGAAATGTAACAAGTCTCATATTATTATCAAATAATGTCCAGGAGTGATAGCACGCAGTTTATTCTTGCCGGCTTCTGTCTGTTCATTGTGGAGGCAGTGAAGCTCCTGGAGACTGTTTGTTGGGGGAAGCAGGGATTCCTTCCGGCTTCCCCTGCAGCACTTATCCGGCACGTTTAGCTCCGCCCCCACCACAGGGAAGACCCGCCCCGCCACAGGGAAGACCCGCCACAAATGTTTTTTTTTTTTTAAAACAGCCGCACGACGCCCCCTGCTCATGGTGCCCTGTGCGGCCACACAGCACACACACCCTTAAGGCTGGCCCTGCTTGTACCAGCAGTGATAGTGGTCAGTATACCAGCAACTGTAGTGGGCAATGTACCAGCAATGGTAGTGGTCAGTATACCAGCAACTGTAGTGGGCAATGTACCAGCAATGGTAGTGGGCAATGTTCCCTCAATGGTAATGGGCACTATACAAGCAATGATAGTGGGCAGTGTACATGCAATGGTAGTGGGCAGTATACCAGCAATGATAGTGGGCACTATACCAGCAATGATAGTGGGCAGTGTACCTGCAATGGTATTGGGCAGTGTACCAGGAATGGTAGTGGGCAGTGTACCCTCAATGGTAGTGGGCAGTGTACCCTCAATGGTAGTGGGCACTATACCAGCAATGATATTGGGCAATGGTATTGGGCAGTGTACCAGCAATGGTAGTGGCCAGTGTACCCTCAATGGTAGTGGGCACTATACCAGCAATGATAGTGGGCAGTGTACATGCAATGGTAGTGGGCAGTATACCAGCAATGATAGTGGGCAGTGTACCTGCAATGGTATTGGGCAGTGTACCAGCAATGGTAGTGGGCAGTGTACCCTCAATGGTAGTGGGCACTATACCAGCAATGATAGTGGGCAGTGTACATGCAATGGTATTGGGCAGTATACCAGCAATGATAGTGGGCAGTGTACATGCAATGGTATTGGGCAGTGTACCTGCAATGGTAGTGTGCAGTGTACCTGCGATGGTAGTGGGCAGTGTACCAGCAATGGTAGTGGGCAGTGTACCCTTAATGGTAGTGGACACTATACCAGCAATGATAGTGGGCAGTGTACCTGCAATGGTATTGGGCAGTGTACCAGCAATGGTAGTGGGCAGTGTACCTGCGATGGTATTGGGCAGTGTACCAGCAATGGTAGTGGGCAGTGTACCCTCAATGGTAGTGGGCACTATACCAGCAATGATAGTGGACAGTGTACCTGCGATGGTAGTGTGCAGTGTACCTGCGATGGCAGTGGGCACTATACCAGCAATGATAGTGGGCAGTGTACATGCAATGGTAGTGGGCAGTATACCAGCAATGATAGTGGACAGTGTACCTGTGATGGTAGTGTGCAGTGTACCTGCGATGGTAGTGGGCACTATATCAGCAATGATAGTGGGCAGTGTACATGCAATGGTAGTGGGCAGTATACCAGCAATGATAGTGGGCAGTGTACATGCAATGGTAGTGGGCAGTGTACCAGCAATGATAGTGGGCAGTGTACCTGCAATGATAGTGGACAGTGTACCTGCGATGGTAGTGTGCAGTGCACCTGCGATGGTAGTGGGCACTATACCAGCAATGATAGTGGGCAGTGTACATGCAATGGTAGTGGGCAGTGTACCAGCAATGATAGTGGGCAGTGTACATGCAATGGTAGTGGGCAGTGTACCAGCAATGATAGTGGGCAGTGTACCTGCAATGGTATTGGGCAGTGTACCTGCGATGGTAGTGTGCAGTGTACCTGCGATGGTAGTGGGCACTATACCAGCAATGATAGTGGGCAGTGTACCTGCGGTGGTAGTGGGCAGTGTACATGCAATGGTAGTGGGCAGTATACCAGCAATGATAGTGGGCAGTGTACCTGCAATGGTATTGGGCAGTGTACCAGCAAGGATAGTGGGCAGTGTACCTGCAATGGTATTGGGCACTATACCAGCAATGATAGTGGGCAGTGTACCTGCGATGGTAGTGTGCAGTGTACCTGCGATGGTAGTGGGCAGTGTACCTGCGATGGTAGTGTGCAGTGTACCTGCGATGGTAGTGGGCAGTGTACCTGCAATGGTATTGGGCAGTGTACCAGTAATGGTAGTGGGCAGTGTACCCTCAATGGTAGTGGGCACTATACCAGCAATGATAGTGGGCAGTGTACCTGCGGTGGTAGTGTGCAGTGTACCTGCAATGGTAGTGAGCAGTGTACCACAAATGATAGTGGGCAGTGTACCAGCAATGGAAGTGGGCAGTGTACCAGCAATGGAAGTGGGCAGTATACCATGAATAGTAGTGGGCAGTATACCAGGAATGGTAGTGTGCAGTATACCAGCAATGGTAGTGAGCAGTGTACCACAAATGGTAGTGGGCAGTGTACCAGCAATGGAAGTGGGCAGTGTGACAGAAAACCGTCACTTATTCATATATTATCCCCAGATTCCTTTTGTGTTCAAAGTCATCTCTTTAAATTGTTACGATCAGCAGTGTCTGGTTTAGTGGTGTTGCATTATTGCATCGTTTTACTTATTGCATCCCTTCAAGCCCCTTCGAGAAGAGAGGCGAAAAACACAAAACAAATATATAAATCATAGCAGAATGTTCCACACATCTGGTGACAAGTACTTGCAAGTGATTTAAATCTGTCTAAGGTCTACAGTATGATTTACTTGAGAAAATATAAGTTTTATTCCTGTGTGATAAAAAAATCATAAAGTTATAAAAATGCATAAAAAAGTATAAGTTTTAGCTTGGAGATAATTGAGTAGATACAGTAAGAAACTCAATTATCTCCCAAGCAGAGGGGAGGGAATCAGTGGGATGTAACTGTTGTCTGATTGGTTAATGCCTAATTGCCTGTGGGCGTCTCCCTTGCAGGGGAGCACTGCATAAAAGCAGAGTACCTGCCATTAAACATCAGTTCTTCTCAGGGGCGGACTGAGAACCCTCAGGGCCCCCGGGCAAAATAAATCAAGGGCCCCCTTACAGGCCCCACCCATACTCCGCAGCAAGCGCCACCCATGTCCCGCCTCCATGCACCGCCTCCAGCCACACCCTACACAATCTTTAGACACAAGGAACAAAAGTGCAATAATCCCTTTGAGGCCCCAGTAGAGACTACAATTGAGGGCTAATGGGCCATGGAGGGGGGTCTTTCTAGCAGAGGCTATCTCAGTGTCCTTTAGAGAGTGTGTTAGAAAGAATCCCCTCCAGGCCCTATTAGAGACTACAATGGAGTCTAATAGGCTTGGAAGGGGGTCTTTCTAACAGAGTCCATCTCAGTGTCCCTGCTGGAAACAGTCGCCTCCAGGCCCCAGTAGAGACTACAATTGAGGGCTAATGGGCCATGGAGGGGGGGGGGGAGCATTCTAGCAGAGGCTATCTCAGTGTCCTTTAGAGAGTGCGTTAGAAAGAATTTCCTCCAGGTCCCATTAGAGACTACAATGGAGTCTAATGGGGCCTGGAGGGGGGTCTCTCCAACACTCTGGTTCCTATTCACAATATAGCAACACAACATAGCTCGCTGATACCTAGGCCAAGTTAGCTCGCTGATACCTAGGCCCTCCCCCTCTTCTTACCCCCTCCCTCTCTTCTTACCCCCTTCCTCTCTCTTCTTACCCCCTCCCTCTCTTCTTCTAACCCCCCTCTCTCTTCTTACGCCCCTCCCTCTCTTTTCCTACCCCCCTCCCTCTCTCTTCTTACCCCCCTTCCTCTCTCTTCTTACCCCCTCCCTTTCTCTTCTTACCCCCCTTTCTCTTCTCCCCCTCACCCTCTCTCTTCTTACCCCCCTCCCTCCCTCTTCTTACCCCCTCCCTCTCTCTTCTTACCCCCTCCCTCTTCTTACCCCCCCTCCCTCTTCTTACCCCCCTCCCTCTTCTTACCCCCCTCCCTCTTTATTCTTACCCCCTCCCTCTTTCTTCTTACCCCCTCCCTCTTTCTTCTTACACCCCCTCCCTCTTTCTTCTTACCCCCCTCCCCTCCCTCTCTGTTCATTTCCCCCCTCCCTCTCTGTTCATCCCCCTCCCTGTTCATTCCCCCCTCCCTGTTCATTCCCCCCTCCCTGTTTATCCCCCCTCTGTTCATCCCCCCACTCTGTTCATTCCCCCCTCTCTGTTCATTCCCCCCTCTCTGTTCACCCCCCCCTCTGTTCATCCCCCTCTCTGTTCATTCCCCCCCTCTCTGTTCATTCCCCCTCTCTGTTCATTCCCCCCTCTCTGTTCATTCCCCCCTCCCTCTCTGTTCATTCCTCCCACCCCCTCCCTCTCTGTTCATTCCCCCACCCCCCTCTGTTCATTCCCCCCCTCTCTGTTCATTCCCCTCTCTGTTCATTCCCCCCCTCTCTGTTCATTCCCACCCCCTCCCTCTCTGTTCATTTCCCCCCACTCCCTCCCTCTCTGTTCATTTCCCCCCCACCCCCTCCCTCTCTGTTCATTTCCCCCCCACCCCCTCCCTCTCTGTTAATTTCCCCCCACCCCCTCCCTCTCTGTTCATTTCCCCCCCACCCCCTCCCTCTCTGTTCATTTCCCCCCCACCCCTCCCTCTCTGTTCATTTCCCCCCACCCCCTCCCTCTCTGTTCATTTCCCCCCCCACCCCCTCTGTTCATTTCCCCCCACCCCCTCCCTCTCTGTTCATTCCCCCCACCCTCTCTGTTCATTCCCCCCACCCTCTCTGTTCATTCCCACCCCCTCCCTCTCTGTTCATTCCCCCCCACCCCCTCCCTCTCTGTTCATTTCCCCCCCACCCCCTCCCTCTCTGTTCATTTCACCCCCCACCCCTTCCCTCTCTGTTCTTACCCACCCCCTCCTCTGCAGCGTGGTCGAGCTGCTGTGCGGTCCGGTGCCCGGCCGGAGTGATAGGAAGGTGCACACAAAGTGTGCACCTTCCTGTCAGTCCGGCCGGGTACAGGAAACAGAAACTCTGGTTCCGCGCGGAACAGGAGTTTCTGTTTCCTGTACCCGGCCGGACTGACAGGAAGGTGCACACTGAGCACCTTCCTATCACTCCGGCCGGGCACCGGACCGCACAGCAGCTCGGCCACGCTACAGAGGAGGGGAGGTGAGAAGCTGCAGCCGCCTGAGCGCTCTTAAGAGAGCGCTCAGGCGGCTGCAGCATTTAAAGGGGCGGGCGGGCCCCCTGATGGCGGGCCCCCCTCCCGGCCGGGACCTCGGACCATGTCCGAAGTGCCCGACTGGTCAGTCCGCCCCTGGTTCTTCTTCACCCTCAATCTAGAGTCCTGTCTCTTATTGGGGGAATTGCTATATCACTACAAGGGATTGCTATGCTCTGCATGCTCCTTTGGATAATCACTTCTAAGTTCTTTGGACGAGAGGTTCTCCCACTGGAACCTGGAGCCTTGTCGTAGGTCCAGGGTGGGTAGGAGACGGCGAGACCCCAACCAAGCTGCGGCGGTTCATGGGGTCTGCGGTGGTTGTGGTGTCTGCGGATCGCTTGGAGCCCTCTGTAAGCGCTAGGAGCATCCTTCAAAGGTGGTACCCAGTCAGGATGCCAGGTGATCCATTACAGAATGTATTACTTGTCTGTGCCTCTCCCCCTCCCCCTTCCTTTTCTGAATGTACTGCTTGTCTGTGCCTCTCCCACTCCCCCTTCCTTTTCCTTTCCTAGCAGGACGTTGCCCTCCTCCATCCCTCATCAGCTTCTTGGGATTGAAACCCCTGTTGTATACTGTTGGAGACCCTATGTAGGCCCATCCTGTAAACCATGCGTGACAAAATAAACGGCAGTTCATTTTCAGTTGTACTCCCAGAGCTGTATGTCATCCATTTACTGGGGGAAAGGGATGCCTGCTTGTGTTAAGGGTTCCAGAGTGGCTGAAGGAAGGTAATAGCGGAGGTAACCGGTCAGTTTACCAGGGGTCTGCTACAGGCAGTATACCAGGAATGGTAGTGGGCAGTGTACCAGGAATGGTGGTGGGCAGTGTACCAGCAATGGTGGTGGGCGGTGTACCAGCAATGATAGTGGGCAGTGTACCATCAATGAAAGTGGGCAGGGTATCAGCAATGGTAGTGGGTACTGTACCCTCAATTGTAGTGGGCAGTATACCAGGAATGGTAGTGGGCAGTGTACCATCAATGGTAGTGGGCACTGTACCCTCAATGGTAGTGGGCAGTGCATCAGCAATGAAAGTGGGCAGGGTATCAGCAATGGTAGTGGGCACTGTACCCTCAATGGTAGTGGGCAGTATACCAAGAATG
Organism: Pelobates fuscus; assembly: GCF_036172605.1. Classification (NCBI taxonomy): domain Eukaryota; kingdom Metazoa; phylum Chordata; class Amphibia; order Anura; family Pelobatidae; genus Pelobates; species Pelobates fuscus. The sequence continues at coordinate 699,540 of NC_086327.1, read as the reverse complement.
GTAGTGGGCAGTGTACCCTCAATGATAGTGCTAGTGTACTCGCAGGGCCGGGGGCTATGCTGCATAGATAGAACACTGGTTAAATCGAACGCACCAATCTAGGAAGGTAAGATAATGGCACGTACGTGCCTCGGGGGAAGGTATACCTCTGGCTGCATGCTGTTTGCATGATGCTGTAATCGTAAGGAGTTGGAAACAAGCTAAATTCTGTGAACTCACAATATATTATTCTAGGGATTTTCAACCTAGGTCATTAATGTAATGTTACTATTATAGGGTTAATTAACAGCGAAGAATTTAAAATTAAAATTACCAAACTGCCGCCGCATTTGCTGCAATAAATAGAATTGATTTTTTTATTGTAAGGACAACTGATTTGTTTGTTGTAAAAGAAACGTCCGAGTCCATTCTCCCTTTTACTGATGACTGGAGCTGGTTTTGATTATACCGTGGCATCTCATGGGGTTACATGGGGAGGGGGGCACCAGTTACCCGGAAGCATTGCTGATATGCACAACAAATGCGAGTCCCACCACCAAACCACCTTCTCTCAGCACTAACCGGATTAGCATATAAGATATTTTCGCCTGGCAATATTTACTAAAAATAACAGCAAATGAAAATTGCAAAACTGAGGTTTAAATAGTCAAGCTGTCAATAAAGGCGACAGGGAGACTTTCTAAAAAATCAGCTAGATTTGACCTCATTCTAATGCCTGCAGTAAGCAAATCTTACCACCAGGAGGTGGGCTATAGCAACATCTGCACCCACAATGGATTTTCATTAGAATACAGGTAGGATAACTGTAAATTGCTCTAATTTATGCCTTGCAGTGATGGGCTTTGTACTCTGTATTTACTTTAGAAATTTTGTGGTTTTTTTTTAATGTTTTTGCTTCTGAATTGTCACAAATATAAGATTAAAATGGACAAATTCTCAACGTCAGCTAAGCTTTCAGTTCAGTGACTTTGACCTTAAATGTGAATATCCCGTCTCCTGATTGTGTCCCATATCTTTTAGCCACGCCCGTCTCCTGATTGTGTCCCATATCTTTTAGCCACGCCCGTCTTCTGATTGTGCCCCATATCTTTTAGCCACGCCCGTCTCCTGATTGTGTCCCATATCTTTTAGCCACGCCCGTCTCCTGATTGTGCCCCATATCTTTTAGCCATGCCCGTCTCCTGATTGTGCCCCATATCTTTTAGCCACGCCCGTCTTCTGATTGTGCCCCATATCTTTTAGCCACGCCCGTCTCCTGATTGTGCCCCATATTTTTTAGCTACGCCCGTCTCCTGATTGTGTCCCATATCTTTTAGCCACGCCCGTCTCCTGATTGTGCCCCATATCTTTTAGCCACGCCCGTTTTCTGATTGTGCCCCATATCTTTTAGCCACGCCCGTCTCCTGATTGTGTCCCATATCTTTTAGCCACGCCCATCTCCTGATTGTGCCCCATATCTTTTAGCCACGCCCATCTTCTGATTGTGCCCCATATCTTTTAGCCACGCCCATCTCCTGATTGTGCCCCATATCTTTTAGCCACACCCGTCTCCTGATTTTTCCCCATATCTTTTAGCCACGCCCGTCTCCTGATTGTGTCCCATATCTTTTAGCCACGCCCGTCTTCTGATTGTGCCCCATATCTTTTAGCCACGCCCGTCTCCTGATTGTGTCCCATATCTTTTAGCCACGCCCGTCTCCTGATTGTGCCCCATATCTTTTAGCCACGCCCGTCTCCTGATTGTGCCCCATATCTTTTAGCCACGCCCGTCTTCTGATTGTGCCCCATATCTTTTAGCCACGCCCGTCTCCTGATTGTGCCCCATATTTTTTAGCCACGCCTGTCTCCTGATTGTGCCCCATATCTTTTAGCCACGCCCGTCTTCTGATTGTGCCCCATATCTTTTAGCCACGCCCGTCTTCTGATTGTGCCCCATATCTTTTAGCCACGCCCGTCTCCTGATTGTGCCCCATATTTTTTAGCCACGCCCGTCTCCTGATTGTGTCCCATATCTTTTAGCCACGCCCGTCTCCTGATTGTGCCCCATATCTTTTAGCCACGCCCGTCTTATGATTGTGCCCCATATCTTTTAGCCACGCCCGTCTTCTGATTGTGCCCCATATCTTTTAGCCACGCCCGTCTCCTGATTGTGCCCCATATTTTTTAGCCACGCCTGTCTCCTGATTGTGCCCCATATCTTTTAGCCACGCCCGTCTTCTGATTGTGCCCCATATCTTTTAGCCACGCCCGTCTTCTGATTGTGCCCCATATCTTTTAGCCACGCCCGTCTCCTGATTGTGCCCCATATTTTTTAGCCACGCCCGTCTCCTGATTGTGTCCCATATCTTTTAGCCACGCCCGTCTCCTGATTGTCACCCATATCTTTTAGCCACGCCCGTCTTCTGATTGTGCCCCATATCTTTTAGCCACGCCCGTCTCCTGATTGTGCCCCATATCTTTTAGCCACGCCCGTCTCCAGATTGTGCCCCATATCTTTTAGCCACGCCCGTCTCCTGATTGTGTCCCATATCTTTTAGCCACGCCCGTCTCCTGATTGTGCCCCATATCTTTTAGCCATGCCCGTCTCCTGATTGTGCCCCATATCTTTTAGCCACGCCCGTCTTCTGATTGTGCCCCATATCTTTTAGCCACGCCCGTCTCCTGATTGTGCCCCATATTTTTTAGCTACGCCCGTCTCCTGATTGTGTCCCATATCTTTTAGCCACGCCCGTCTCCTGATTGTGCCCCATATCTTTTAGCCACGCCCGTTTTCTGATTGTGCCCCATATCTTTTAGCCACGCCCGTCTCCTGATTGTGTCCCATATCTTTTAGCCACGCCCATCTCCTGATTGTGCCCCATATCTTTTAGCCACGCCCGTCTTCTGATTGTGCCCCATATCTTTTAGCCACGCCCATCTCCTGATTGTGCCCCATATCTTTTAGCCACACCCGTCTCCTGATTTTTCCCCATATCTTTTAGCCACGCCCGTCTCCTGATTGTGTCCCATATCTTTTAGCCACGCCCGTCTTCTGATTGTGCCCCATATCTTTTAGCCACGCCCGTCTCCTGATTGTGTCCCATATCTTTTAGCCACGCCCGTCTCCTGATTGTGCCCCATATCTTTTAGCCACGCCCGTCTCCTGATTGTGCCCCATATCTTTTAGCCACGCCCGTCTTCTGATTGTGCCCCATATCTTTTAGCCACGCCCGTCTCCTGATTGTGCCCCATATTTTTTAGCCACGCCCGTCTCCTGATTGTGCCCCATATCTTTTAGCCACGCCCGTCTTCTGATTGTGCCCCATATCTTTTAGCCACGCCCGTCTTCTGATTGTGCCCCATATCTTTTAGCCACGCCCGTCTCCTGATTGTGCCCCATATTTTTTAGCCACGCCCGTCTCCTGATTGTGTCCCATATCTTTTAGCCACGCCCGTCTCCTGATTGTGCCCCATATCTTTTAGCCACGCCCGTCTTATGATTGTGCCCCATATCTTTTAGCCACGCCCGTCTTCTGATTGTGCCCCATATCTTTTAGCCACGCCCGTCTCCTGATTGTGCCCCATATTTTTTAGCCACGCCCGTCTCCTGATTGTGCCCCATATCTTTTAGCCACGCCCGTCTTCTGATTGTGCCCCATATCTTTTAGCCACGCCCGTCTTCTGATTGTGCCCCATATCTTTTAGCCACGCCCGTCTCCTGATTGTGCCCCATATTTTTTAGCCACGCCCGTCTCCTGATTGTGTCCCATATCTTTTAGCCACGCCCGTCTCCTGATTGTCACCCATATCTTTTAGCCACGCCCGTCTTCTGATTGTGCCCCATATCTTTTAGCCACGCCCGTCTCCTGATTGTGCCCCATATCTTTTAGCCACGCCCGTCTCCAGATTGTGCCCCATATCTTTTAGCCACGCCCGTCTCCTGATTGTGCCCCATATCTTTTAGCCACGCCCGTCTCCTGATTGTGCCCCATATCTTTTAGCCACGCCCGTCTCCTGATTGTGCACTATATCTTTTAGCCACGCCCGTCTCCTGATTGTGTCCCATATCTTTTAACCACGCCCGTCTCCTGATTGTGCCCCATATCTTTTAGCCACGCCCGTCTCCTGATTGTGCCCCATATCTTTTAGCCACGCCCGTCTCCTGATTGTGCCCCATATCTTTTAGCCACGCCCAACTCCTGATTGTGCCCCATATCTTTTAGCCACGCATAGTCCCCTGCGGGTCATACTGATTGAAGCTGCAGTGATCATTCAGATCTTATTTCACGCTGCGGCTACCTGTGCCAAACTGCCAAACTGAGACCAACGGAGTTTCGTTGGTACTTACCCACCGGCCGATAAGTTGCCCGCCCTCTCCTGATTGTATGCCCTGTGTGAGTCGAACGTAAATACTGAGAGTTTTCTGTACCATTCGCCGTGTTACACAGTCATGCTCAAATTCCCTTTAAAAAGAACTTGGACATGCAGGGACAAAAGGAATGTTTGACAATGAAATAAATAATGAATTGTACTAAGACTAAAAACACATTTTTATGGTTTCAGTCCAAATAGCCTTGTTGAACAAATAGAGGAATTTTATCCGTCTGGCTGTATTTGCTACTCTGATTTTTTGCAGATTTTAATGTAGTGCAGTGAACACTGTTTAGTTGATATACCCCTTGGCTGTGGCCTCTCGTTCTATATCACATGTTGCCATTGCTTTAGTCATAATTAACCTCTTTACGCCAGAAGGTTTGAGTATATCTCAGTGTGATGATAGTAATTAACGCACATCCATCTGTCATGTTTTGCAAATGAAGCCTTTCAAGATTATGTTGGACGAGTAAAATCCTGTATTAATGAGCCTGGTCCTTAATTCATTGATATTCAAACTAATTATAATACATATTCTATGTTTAAACTGACTTTTTATAAAATACCTTCCTATTACACCCTGTTCCAAATTATTATGCAAATTCTATTTAAGTGTCACAAAGATTACATATTTTGTTTTTCAGTTTAACTCATGGATGGCATTGTGTCTCAGGGCTCTTTTTATCACTGAAAACAATCTCGGACACCTGTGATAATTAGATTGCCAGGTGAGCCCAATTTAAAGGGACACTCTAGGCACCCAGACCACTTCTGCTCATTGGAGTGGTCTGGGTGCCAACTCCCACTACTCTTAACCCTGCAAGTGTAATTATTGCAATTTTTTATAAACTGCAATAATTACCTTGCAGGGTTAACTCCACCTCTAGTGGCTGTCTACTAGACAGCCACTAGAGGGCACTTCCTGGATCATAGCACAGATTAACTGTGCTAGAGCGTCGCTGGACGTCCTCACGCTGTGTGAGGACTCATATCTGGTGTCCCAATAGCTTGCATTTAATACAAAATAAACTTTTTGTACTGTAATATAATAGCAGTCAGTTTCCTTCACGAGTGTGCGTTTCAGGGGCTGCCAGGGCACAGTGTCACACCAGTGCCACTCATATCTGTTGTCACAGTAGCGTGCACGCATAGTACCACTAATCGAAAAAAAAATGACAGGCAGAGGCAGGCCACCCCGCAGGGGCCGTCGTGGTCGTAATTATGTGATTCCCTTTGGCCCTAGAATAATGCCCAGTGTTCAGAGGCCACGTACCCTGAACTTGAAAAGTTCTGAGGACATAGTTGACTGGCTAACACAGAACACCCAATCTTCTACAGCTTCCGCTCAGAACCTCGATGCACCATCCTCCTCCAGCTTAGCTTCGGGCACCTCTCAAGTTACCACTCGCCCGCCTGCCGCCACCACCAACACTAGCACCACAGCCGCTTCACTTGGTATGTCAGAGGAGTTATTTACACATCAGCTGGAAGAAATGAGTGATACGCAACCATTATTGCCAGAGGATGTAGATAACAAGGATATGTCTCAGTCAGGCAGCATTACACACGTACGGTGTGATGATGATGATGTTGTACCCACTGCTGCTTTCTTTGCTGAGTTGTCAGATACAAGTGAAGTAGTTGATGATGACGATGCGTCCGTGGACGTCACATGGGTGCCCGCTAGAAGAGAAGAAGAACAGGAGGAAAGTTCAGATTTGGAGACAGAGAGGAGGAGGAGGAGACGAGTTGGAAGCAGGGGGAGGTCGTCGCAAGGAGCTAGTGGCACAGTCAGACAGCATGCATCGGCACCCGGTGTCAGCCAGACAGCACGCCAATCAACGCATGCTGTTGCCACCCCCAGAATGCTGTCATTGCAGAGCTCAGCAGTGTGGCATTTTTTTTGTGTGTCTGCCCTCTGACAACAGCGATGCCATTTGCAACCTGTGCCAAAAGAAACTGAGTCGTGGGAAGTTCAACACCCACCTAGGTACAACTGCTTTGCGAAGGCACATGATCGCACATCACAAACGCCTATGGGATCAACACATGAGTACAAGCAGCACACAAACTCAAAGCCGCCATCCTCCTCCTGGTCCAGCATCTTCAGCCACGTTAACCACTGCTGTCCTCCTTGCCCCCTCTCAACCATCTGCCCCTCCGTCTCTCGCCTTGAGCAGTTCCTGCTCATCTGTCCACAGTCAAGTGTCTGTCAAGGACATGTTTGAGCGTAAGAAGCCAATGTCACAAAGTCACCCCCTTGCCTGGCGTCTGACAGCTGGCTTGACTGAACTCTTAGCCCGCCAGCTTTTACCATACAAGATGGTGGAGTCTGAGGCGTTCAAAAAATTTGTAGCTATTGGGACACCGCAGTGGAAGGTACCTGGACGAAATTTCTTTGCACAAAAGGCAATCCCCAACCTGTACTCGATTGTGCAAAAGGAAGTAATGGCATGTCTGGCACACAGTGTTGGGGCAAGGGTCCATCTGACCACTGACCTGGTCTGCAAAGCATGGTCAGGGCAGGTATATCACCTACACTGCGCATTGGGTAAACCTGCTGACGGCTGCCAAGCATGGAATGCGTGGCTCTGCAGAGGAGTTGGTGACACCACCACGACTTGCAGGCAGGCCTGCTGCCACCTCCTCTACTCCTCCTACTCCATTCTCTTCCATAACCTCCTCGGCTGAGTCCTCTTCTGCTGCTGCGTCTTGCTCCACATCAACGGCACCTCCCCAGCTCCCCAGGTACTGTTCCACATCCCGGATACGGCAGTGTCACGCCGTCTTGGGGTTGACTTGCCTGAAAGCAGAGAGTCACACCGGATCAGCACTCCTGTCCGCCCTGAACGCACAGGTGGATCAGTGGCTGACTCCGCACCAACTGGAGATCGGCAAAGTGGTTTGTGACAACGGAAGAAATTTGTTGGCGGCATTGCATTTGGGCAAGTTGACACATGTGCCGTGCATGGCACACAGGGCCGCCATCAGGGGGTGACAACCATGACGGTTGTCACGGGCCCGGCGGCCCTGGGGGGCCCGGACTGCTCTAGCAGTCCTGGGCCCCTCTTTCATTCTCTGCACACATAGATAGCGAATATCGCTATCTATGTGTGCAGCCGCGGGCCCCCCGGCTCCCTGTTACCGCAGAGGGGGCCCAGCACACAGCTTCTCCTCTTCTCGCTTCTATTAACTCTCGCGAGACCCGGTTGCCATGGCAACGCTCCGCGGGTCTCGCGAGAGTTATTGGAGGCAATGAGCTGAATGTGAAGAAGCTGTGTGCTGGGCCCCCTCTGCGGTAACTGGGGGCCGGGGGCCCCTTCATGCCACCGGACCACCAAGGATGGAATCTCCCCCCTCCCTGGACACAGGTAAGAAGCAGGGAGGGGGGAGAAACATTTAATTAATTTAATATACAATTATAAAATTAATGTAAAAATGCCACTTTCCCCACCCCTCCCCCTCCACAGATTGCACATTTACACACACACACTGCTTACACTACACTGACACACACTGCATCCACTACACTGACACACACTGCATCCACTACACTGACCCACACTGCATCCACTACACTGGCCCACACTGCATCCACTACACTGACCCACACTGCATCCACTACACTGACACACACTGCATCCACTACACTGACACACACTCTGCATCCACTACACTGACACACACTCTGCATCCACTACACTGACACACACTCTGCATCCACTACACTGACACACACTCTGCATCCACTAAACTGACACACACTGCATCCACTACACTGACACACACTGCATCCACTACACTGACACACACTGCTTACACTACACCGACACACACTGCATCCACTACACTGACACACACTGCATCCACTACACTGACACACACACTGCATCCACTACACTGACACACACTGCATCCACTACACTGACACACACTGCTTACACTACACTGACACACACTGCATCCACTACACTGACACACACTGCATTCACTACACTGACACACACGGCATCCACTACACTGACACACACTGCATCCACTACACTGACACACACTGCATACACTACACTGACACACACACACTAACACACTCTCTGCATTCACAAGTACAACACACACACTCTGCATTCACTACACATTGGCACACACTCTACATTCACTGCACTAACACACACACACTCTGCATTCATTACACACTAACACACACTGAATTCACTACACTAACACATACTGCATTTATTACACACACTACATTCACTACACTGACACACACTCTGCATTAACTATACACACAGCACCCACTACACAAACATCCTGTATTCACAGTACACACACTACATCCACCACACATTGAAACACTCTGCATTCACTATACACAGACACTGCGTCTAATACACACCCTACATCCACTACAGACACTGCATCACCTAAACACAATGCATCTAGTACACACAAACACATCCACTACATCACTGTACACACACTACATCCACTACTCAAACACACTCTGCATTCCGTATACACACTGCATCCGCTACATAAACACACACTCTGCATTCACTACACAAACACTACACCCATTACACACATTTCACTTCCACTATACACACCACATTCAGTCCCGCATCATTGTCAGCGGACTGGGTAGGGCGTGGGCGGACAGGATAAGGGGAGGGAATATGTGGGATGTAACTGATGTGTGAGTGGTCGTACAGTTTGCAGTTCGGGAGATTGGTGCTTGCAGTAGCTGCTGGTCTATGAGAAAGGGGATTATCGCCTAAACGATTTTTATCCTCTTGTGAGTGAAACGGTCTGTTACAATCACAAGAGGATAAAAATCGTTTAGGCGATAATCCCCTTTCTCATAGACCAGCAGCTACTGCAAGCACCAATCTCCCGAACTGCAAACTGTACGAATCTTCCAAACTCCCGAACTGGAAACACACGAACCCTGGAATCAGCCGAACAGGAAAAGCATACAATCCGCTTACACTCCTGGCAGGCAGCATACAATCCAATTCCCCCAAAAACGAGAGGACACATCGGTTTGAGGGTCAAGCAGAAACTGAGGTGCTGGCACACCCAGCCTGGTTTTTATTGCAGTTGTTACAAATAAAGGTCCGCCCACAGGGAGGTATAAACAACCACTCACACATCAGTTACATCCCACATATTCCCTCCCCTTATCCTGAGAGGAAACTCAATTATACATACAGTTAAAACATACTTTCTACCCAACTTTCATAACTCTAAAACCATACATCACATTCACATAAAAATACATATCCACAATCAATCCATTCAGGGGAACAACATATTAAAAAATGGCATGAATCAGACCAGGGGTTCAAAAGTTAGTAAAGTATCTTTTAAAACCCCTGCCAGCATGGCTTTCCGTCTCAGACCGGTTTTACAGAGCCCTCTCTCCTGGAGACAATGGAGAAGTAATGCAATTACCTACCAGGACAGAGACAGACTCCATTGAGCACATGGGGACACAAAGACAGTAAAACACTTTAAAATACATAAAGTCACCTTTTACACATAACACACAGACATTTCACATATCCCCAGATAGCTGGGATCTGAGCGCACAAAACTACCGAATAGCGCGCAGATCCTATTCACACAGTTCAATTGCCATGGAGCCGAAGTCTTTAACTACACAAATGGGCTCCATGGCATAGCTATCTGGGTTAACACATTCACATAAAGTCGGGTCCATAGTCCAAAGGCAAGAGGCGGGCAAGCAGCCCCCTCCAAGGACACGTGGCGAGGTCGGTTTCGCCACAGTCTGTATTTGGGCCTCACTATACTCTGTATAACACGGCATGGTGTGTTTGTATTAGGGCCTCACTATACTCTGTATAACAAAACATGGTGTCTCTGTATAACACGACATGTAGTCTGTATTAGGGCCTCACTATACTCTGTATAACACGGCATGGTGTCTGTATTTGGGCCTCACTATACTCGGTATAACACAGCATGGAGTCTGTATTAGGGCCTCACTATACTCTGTATAACACGGCATGGTGTGTTTGTATTAGGGCCTCACTATACTCTGTATAACACGACATGGTGTCTCTGTATAACACAGCATGGTGTCTCTGTATAACACAGGATGGTGTCTCTGTATAACACAGGATGGTGTCTCTGTATAACACGGCATGGTGTCTCTGTATAACACGGCATGGTGTCTGTATTTGGGCCTCACTATACTCTGTATAACACGGCATGGTGTCTGTATTAGGGCCTCACTATACTCTGTATAACACGACATGGTGTCTCTGTATAACACGGCATGGTGTCTCTGTATAACACGGCATGGTGTCTCTGTATAACACGGCATGGTGTCTGTATTAGGGCCTCACTATACTCTGTATAACACGAAATGGTGTCTCTGTATAACTCGGCATGGTGTCTCTGTATAACTCGGCATGGTGTCTCTGTATAACACGGCATGGTGTCTGTATTTGGGCCTCACTATACTCTGTATAACACGACATGGTTTTTCTGTATATAACTCGGCATGGTGTCTCTGTATAACACGGCATGGTGTCTGTATTTGGGCCTCACTATACTCTGTATAACACAGCATGGTGTCTGTATTAGGGCCTCACTATATTCTGTATAACACGGCATGGTATCTGTATTAGGGCCTCACTATACTCTGTATAACACGACATGGTGTCTCTGTATAACTCGGCATGGTGTCTGTATTAGGGCCTCACTATACTCTGTATAACACGACATGGTGTCTCTGTATAACTCGGCATGGTTTCTCTGTATAACTCGGCATGGTGTCTCTGTATAACACGGCATGGTGTCTGTATTAGGGCCTCACTATACTCGGTATAACACAGCATGGTGTCTGTATTAGGGCCTCACTATACTCTGTATAACACGACATGGTGTCTCTGTATAACTCGGCATGGTGTCTGTATTAGGGCCTCACTATACTCTGTATAACACGACATAGTGTCTCTGTATAACACGGCATGGTGTCTCTGTATAACTCGGCATGGTTTCTCTGTATAACTCGGCATGGTGTCTCTGTATAACATGACATGGTGTCTCTGTATAACACGGCATGGTGTCTCTGTATAACATGACATGGTGTCTCTGTATAACTCGGCATGGTGTCTCTGTATAACATGACATGGTGTCTCTGTATAACTCGGCATGGTGTCTCTGTATAACACGGCATGGTGTCTCTGTATAACACGGCATGGTGTCTGTATTTGGGCCTCACTATACTCTGTATAACACGACATGGTGTCTCTGTATAACTCGGCATGGTTTCTCTGTATAACTCGGCATGGTGTCTCTGTATAACATGACATGGTGTCTCTGTATAACTCGGCATGGTTTCTCTGTATAACACGGCATGGTGTCTCTGTATAACTCGGCATGGTGTCTCTGTATAACATGACATGGTTTCTCTGTATAACTCGGCATGGTGTCTCTGTATAACATGACATGGTGTCTCTGTATAACACGGCATGGTGTCTCTGTATAACTCGGCATGGTGTCTCTGTATAACACGGCATGGTGTCTCTGTATAACACGGCATGGTGTCTCTGTATAACATGACATGGTGTCTCTGTATAACTCGGCATGGTGTCTCTGTATAACACGGCATGGTGTCTCTGTATAACACGGCATGGTGTCTGTATTTGGGCCTCACTATACTCTGTATAACACGACATGGTGTCTCTGTATAACTCGGCATGGTTTCTCTGTATAACTCGGCATGGTGTCTCTGTATAACATGACATGGTGTCTCTGTATAACTCGGCATGGTTTCTCTGTATAACACGGCATGGTGTCTCTGTATAACTCGGCATGGTGTCTCTGTATAACATGACATGGTTTCTCTGTATAACTCGGCATGGTGTCTCTGTATAACATGACATGGTGTCTCTGTATAACACGGCATGGTGTCTCTGTATAACTCGGCATGGTGTCTCTGTATAACACGACATGGTTTCTCTGTATAACTCGGCATGGTGTCTGTATAACACGGCATGGTGTCTCTGTATAACACGGCATGGTGTCTCTGTATAACTCGGCATGGTGTCTCTGTATAACATGACATGGTGTCTCTGTATAACACGGCATGGTGTCTCTGTATAACACGGCATGGTTTCTCTGTATAACACGGCATGGTGTCTCTGTATAACACGGCATGGTGTCTCTGTATAACTCGGCATGGTGTCTCTGTATAACATGACATGGTGTCTCTGTATAACACGGCATGGTGTCTCTGTATAACACGGCATGGTTTCTCTGTATAACACGGCATGGTGTCTCTGTATAACACGGCATGGTGTCTCTGTATAACACGGCATGGTGTCTCTGTATAACACGGCATGGTGTCTCTGTATAACACGGCATGGTGTCTCTGTATAACACGGCATGGTTTCTCTGTATAACACGGCATGGTGTCTCTGTATAACACGGCATGGTGTCTCTGTATAACACGGCATGGTGTCTGTATTAGGGCCTCACTATACTCTGTATAACACGGCATGGTGTCTCTGTATAACTCGGCATGGTGTCTCTGTATAACACGGCATGGTATCTGTATTAGGGCCTCACTATACTCTGTATAACACGGCATGGTGTCTGTGTATAACACGACATGGTGTCTCTGTATAACACGACATGGCTTCTCTGTATAACTCGGCATGGTGTCTCTGTATAACACGGCATGGTGTCTCTGTATAACACGGCATGGTGTCTCTGTATAACACGGCATGGTGTCTCTGTATAACATGACATGGTGTCTCTGTATAACATGACATGGTGTCTCTGTATAACACGGCATGGTGTCTGTATTAGGGCCTCACTATACTCTGTATAACTCGGCATGGTGTCTCTGTATAACACGGCATGGTGTCTCTGTATAACACGGCATGGTGTCTCTGTATAACACGGCATGGTGTCTCTGTATAACACGGCATGGTGTCTCTGTATAACACGGCATGGTGTCTGTATTAGGGCCTCACTATACTCTGTATAACACGGCATGGTGTCTGTTGGGGATTAAATCAGCTATACACGAAACTCTCTTAGTTAGATGGATATTTTGCTAGAGCCACACCCTCTGTGATAGACAGGATCCCGGGAATCAGCCAAGAAGACAAGAGATGTGTTCTATAACCAATTCCAAGTTTATTATACAGTCATATGCATTTATACCCCATTTTCATGTCGGTGGGGGCCATGAGCATTAGTGACATCATTTGTTTTTCACAAGTTATAAACAGCTGTTTCTAGTTATCATCTTACGTCATATAACGTATCACATATTTGATTAAAACCAGATATTTACGGGGGGCGTGGCTTGGAGGCCGAGAGGAATGGCAGCTTAATCTGAGAGCTCCCCGCAGGCTTATCTTAAATCCTCGTCCATCCACTCCCTACAAATACAAAATGGGCAAAACACATCGCTCATCACACGCTGGTAAGCCCGCAGACACAACCAAGGGCACCCCGGCGTCCACATTGCACAAATACCTGAAAACCCCGGCGGACCTGGCTTCACAGGCCTCGACGGATTCCGGGACCTCGTGGGCCTCGCGCCCTCATTCCCCAACCGCAGATCCCTGCACGGACACCACCGACACCAACCCCCACCCAGAGCATACACCGGACTGGGTGACTTTAATCCGGGCACTACCGACCAAGGCAGACCTCAAGGAGGCGAACTCTGAGCTCCGAAACTCCATCACGGCAGAGCTCCACTCCCTCCGAGAAGAACTACAGGGCCTGCACCAAAAGGTATCCCAGCTGGAAGCGGATAGTGACCATCTGACTGCCACACAAAACGCCACTACAAATACCCTGAAGGTACATGAGGCACAACTACGCCAGATGGCCCTACACCTCGAAGACCTAGATAATAGGGGACGCAGACAAAATATCAAGGTGAGGGGGATCCCGGAAGAACTGGATCAGACTACCCCGATCCGCGTAACGCTAATGGGGCTAGGGGGGGGGCGGGAGGGGGGGGGGATGGGGGGAGGGAAGGGGGGGGCGGGAGGGGGGGGGATGGGGGGAGGGAAGCTACATGCCCGGAGACAGCCTGGGACCCCGCTAGAGATACAATTCCGTGTGAGACAGGTAGCTCACACCCGAGTAAGTCTTAACCGACCCACCATCACCACCCCCTAGTCCAGACGCACGACCTAAGTCGACTTTAACGAACCCCCCCCCCTGGTGGAGGGGTGAGGGGGACGTCCCTGGCTGGACCGTACCGCAGAGGCGACACCGCCCCGCGAGGAACCGGTGGGGGAGCAGAGGCGGGGGCCGATGCAGGTGCGGCACACCCGGGGCACGACCCCCCTCCTGGATAGCAACAGGGGAGTTAATTCAACACTAACACCAGAAGGTTCGCCCTGTAACAGCCTGGGACCCCGCTAGAGATAGAGACAGGTAACTCACACCCGAGCAAATCTTAATCGGCCCACCATCACTACCCCCTAGCCCAGACACACGTCCTAAGACGACTTTAGCGAACCCCCCCTAGCGGAGGGGCGAGGGGGGCGTCCCTGGCTGGACCGCGCCGCGGAGGTGATACCGCCCTGCAAGGAACCGGTGGGGGAGCAGAGGCGGGGGCCGATGCTGGTGCGGTTCACCCGGGGCACGACCCCCCTTCTCGATAGCAACAGGGGAGTTAACTCAACACCAAAACCAGAGGGCGGAGGACGAGTACAGGGCCTACCTCGAACTAGGGATGGGTGCGAGACGCTAAAGAATGCTAACTTGGAATCTGAACCCACCCCCGACAACCGCTAAAATCACGAACGGGGTACCCCCTCCCACCCACACCATGAGAGTCGCATACTGTCCTAACCTCCTCACAAAACAAGGGAACAGAATAGGACTTACACCCGTAGAGTTGCATGGGAAAACCGAATCCAATCCTGAGGAATGGGGAAACGGGACTTTTTCTTAGGTAGATAAACTGTTCAATATACGCTTGTCTAATAAGTTCATTTAAACTGTTATAATTGCTTAATATGTTATTTCAACTATTATTGTTTGTTGATGCTCACTGATCTACCCACCGGGCCACACGCCACACCAATACCAAACGCCCAAAGAAACAAACCCTACCCACTGAGGGCCTCAGGCCAATGCGAGTTTAGGACGAGGATGAATCTAACATTCACTCACCCACCACACACATTTGAAGCCGTAGGGGGGCTGGAGATTCCAGGTGAGACCCGACACACGAGAGCCAGGGGTGTGAGGGCAAGGGAGGCCACACAACCCCGGGATTCCCGGGCGGGACTCACACGGAGACCCTCGACCTCCTCCGTTTTCCCCAATAGGAAGAGAGCGCCCACAGACAGGTGGACGGGACTTGGTGGACCACTGGTGGACCCCACCTCTCCTTGTCCCCCGACGCTCGACCCTTAAACAGCCACCACCGAGTGGCTGCTTGGTTCACTGTACATAGTTTCCCCGCCTAGATCCCCTTTCCCTTTCCCTTCCCGCCCCATACCTGTCCTCCCCCCCCCCCATCCCCCTCCCTCCTTCCCCTCCTCAACCGGACGACCCGACTGACCCACTACACACACTGACCGGACCCGACACAGACAAGTACACACATCCCACGATGACCGACAGACCACTACTGCCGTGCGACCTCACTGTCCTCTCCATAAACGCCAAAGGGCTTAACAAACCGGAGAAGAGGTCTGGGGCACTGCGGGACTTTCACTCGCAGAAAGCATCTGTAGTGATGATACAGGAGACCCACTTTAGAGATGGGGACAGGCCCAAGCTGACTAACCATCACTTCCCTACAGGATACTACAGTGACTTCCACGAAGGAAAATCCAGGGGGGTGGCGATACTATTTAATAAGAAAATACCGTTTGTGGAGAAGGCAAACATGACCGACAGGGAAGGGAGATTCCTTTTTGTAAAAGGCACAATATCCGACCACCTCTACACCTTTGCCACTTTGTACGCACCAAACTACAAACACCACCACTACCTTAAAAGCACTCTGCGGAAGCTTCACGCTTTCACAGAGGGGGTCCTCATAATAGGGGGCGACTTAAACGTTGCCATAGACCCAACCTGGGACAGCTCCACGGGCACCTCCCACCTCCCCAGACAACACCTTAGAGCAATAACCTCCCTACTGAATAGACACAGACTAATTGACTGCTGGAGGGCACACCACCCGGACGAACGGGACTATACATTCTACTCCCACCCCCACCGGACATACACTCGCATAGACTACTTTCTCACCACACACTACCACCTCTCCTTAATACGAGACGCAAATATTGGAGTAGCGACCTGGTCAGACCACGCTCCAGTCCTTATCACCCTCCGATCCCCGCTCCTTAGACCCGCAATGACCAAATGGAGACTGAACGAATACCTGCTATCACGCCAAGACATGACCACGCACTTTGACAGAGTTTTGACCGAATACTTTCAGGACAACGCACCAGAGGACACCTCACCGACGATTAGATGGGAAGCACACAAAAGCGTCATACGAGGACACTTCATACAAAAGGGCGCAGAACTCAAGAAACAACGGGAAGCCCGAATCACGGAACTCATAACAGACATACATCAACACGACACGCTCCACAAACAAAACCAATCCCCGGCCCTTCACACACAACTCCTACAACTGCGACGAGACCTGACCTCCCTGATCCAGTCCAAACACCATAGAGAAGCCCTCAGACATAGAGCCTTTTTCTCCCTACACGGCAACAAGAGCGGTAAGCTCTTAGCCAGGATGCTGGCGAAACGACGCCAAATGACATACATCAATAAAATACGAGACAAACAGGGAGTGACGCGCCGCCTACCATCCGAAATCATGCAAACGATAAAGTCTTACTACTCAGAACTCTACTCGCTTCCCCGACCGAAGTCGGAGACGGCGGCCGCCCACCTAAAAGACTCCATCCGACAATATCTGACGACCCATAAAATACCCGTACTAGACCAACAGGTGGCCGACCAGCTCGATGAACCCTTCTCAATTGAGGAGCTATCGAGGGCGATTAAAGGAACTAAACCTGGCAAGAGTCCGGGCCCCGACGGCCTGCCTCTTTGCTACTACAAGCACTTCGCAGACAAATTATACCAACCTATGCTGGCCTCCTTTAACTCGATTAGAGAAGGTCACCATTTCCCCAAACAGGCGTTGACAGCGCACATTACTATCATTCCAAAGGAGGGCAAGGACGCGGAGCACTGCGGGAACTACAGGCCCATCTCCCTCATCAACTGTGACATTAAATTGATGGCGAAGATGCTTGCCGGTCGCCTGCAGCCACACATTCCCACACTAGTGCACCCCGACCAAGTCGGTTTTGTCACAGACCGTGAAGCGCGAGACAATACCATCCGAACCCTTACCCTTATGCACAACAAGACCTGCGACGCCGGAGGCCTTCTCCTTCTGTCCACGGACGCGGAGAAGGCCTTCGACAGAGTGGGATGGGAGTACCTATTCCAGATCCTGGGCCAAATAGGTCTGGGACCCCACATGCAGGACTGGATCACAGCCATGTATGATGGGCCCACGGCTCATGTCATAGTAAACGGGGCACTGACGGAAGAATTCCCGATACACAACGGCACCCGTCAGGGTTGCCCACTTTCCCCACTGCTCTTCGTCCTTGCCCTGGAACCCTTTATGATAGCCATCAGAGAACACCACGACATAACGGGCATACGCACAAGAGACACACATCACAAAGTGGCCGCATACGCGGATGATCTCCTCTTTTACGTTACGAAACCGGAGATATCTCTCCCCAACATTCTGCAATCCTTCAAGACATTCGGACACATCTCCAACCTCAGAATAAATTACTCCAAATCCCACATACTGAATGTAGACTTACCTGACAACAGAATTACCCCCATCCGCTCCAGCTTCCCATTCCAATGGGCAGAACACAAAATACGTTACCTAGGCACATGGCTAACTAGACAGAAAGAAGACATATACAGAGAAAACTTCCCCCCTATACTGAACACTTTCAAAAGGGAACTAGCCGAATGGTCTCACCCACATATATCGTGGCTGGGAAGGGTTCAGGTAATTAAAATGAACCTTCTCCCACGATTACTCTACCTATTCCAGACACTCCCCATAACAATCCCTAAAAGATTCTTCACTGCCTTACGCACACTGACTAGCGTGTACATATGGAACGGGAAAAGACCACGTCTCAAGTACCAGACCCTCACTCTACCCAAGGAGAGGGGGGGGCTGGCCATCCCCGACTTCTACCTATATTACACGGCTGGCCACCTACGGAGGGTCCTAGACTGGACCAAGACCAACGTCCACAAACAGTGGAAAACGGTGGAAGAGACTGAGACAGCGGGGCCGGTGTCGACCCTACCATGGTGCTCCGGAGGGGGCCTGGGTCGGGGATGCTCCTCTCTGGCGCAACATACCCTACGGGTATGGCACAGAGCATCCCGGGTACATGGCCTCACCCGACACCCCTCACCCTTGCTACCACTTATCCATGACCGAGACTTTCCACCCGGGCTGGACCCAAAGGCCTTTAGAGACCTCATACATAACCCAATCCCCAGACTACACCACATACACACACATAACGGACGGAAAACACTCACACAACTGACTGACGGAACGCACACACCCCACATTCATGCAAACTTTTAAATACAAACAACTTTCGAATTACATTAACTCACTGCCCGGAGGACAGAACCACGCTAGGGAACCGACCACCTTCGAGGACTACTGTATCCAACCTGACCCCCTTCCCCACAGCATATCAATCCTGTACTCACTGCTACAGAGGGAGACCCCCACAGAGACTCCAGCCTTTAAGGGAACATGGGAAACGATCCTGGGGAGGACATTTACAGAGACAGAATGGGACAAAATTAGCTATCTAACACACCACTGCTCCACCTTTTCGAAGACGCAAGAGACGGCATTTAAACTATTGAGCCATTGGTACCGCACACCACACAGATTACATGCCATAGACCCCTCACACTCCGACCTGTGTTGGAGATGTGAAGAAGCTACAGGCACCACACTACATCTATGGTGGGACTGCCGTAAGATAACACCATTCTGGAAGTCTATTCACGGTATCTTGTCAAGGTTGTCAGATGCACCACCTCCGCTGGACCCAGCGGCGATGCTGTTACACCACACGACAACACCCAGATCTAGGTATAAAAAATCCCTGACAATTAGGATCCTCAACGTAGCAAAGCAGATCATCCCTCAATACTGGAGACAGGACAGACCCCCACCCCTAAAAGCCTGGTTCAACCAAATGGAGGACCTCAGGGCTATAGAAGAACTCCACTCAGGAGCCACCAATACCACTGGGAAATATATGGAGACCTGGACGCACTGGATAGTAACCACTATACAGACAGACTTCACCACTCATCTGGAGACGGGAGACTCACACGACGGGACGGACTGACTCTACCACCCCACCCACCCAACCTACCACGGAGCCTCATACCACCCCCACCCTCAGAATCCCCCCCATCCCCTGCTTCCCCCCCCCCTCTAACAATTCCCACATCCTCCATTAAGGCCGTAGGCAAATGCCCCGACAACACAGAGACACGTATGATCACTGTACGACGGCTCAGGCAGCCACACAGACACACAAAGCTCACCTACAGTGACTGAGAGATGTTTTGAACATTTGGTTACCTAACCCCCTTACCCTATGAACCGCAGATACATTCGTTTTGTATTTAAACACTATGACAACTACTAGGGTTAACCTAATATGCAGTTAAACCCAGAGGGACGCACGAACGTTTTACCAAAAACTTAACCAAGGTTCACTTTTGATAGGACCTGCGTGTCCACCACTGTCGGGGGCCTGCGTGCTCCACTTCCAACCTATATCTTATAGCACACGTTGTGCTTTGTTTGCTTATCTCAAAGAGACCTGCGAGTCTCGATTTATATATTGTTTACAACGCTTGAGACCTGCGAGTCTCACATTGAATATATGAAAATGACAATAAAAATATATTTACAAAAAAAAAAAACAGATATTTACAAAATACCGATATCTTAGACAATTAACAAGAACATTTCGAAATCAGTATTTTTCCAGCAAAAAGGATTTTATACAAATCCTTTTTCCGAGAAATAAAGATGAAATGCCAAATTCATTCTTTGTTCAAATTAACTCTTATATGGACAGCTAGGATAGATATCAAAATGGATATTTGCATCTACCGTGTCTCTGTATAACACGGCATGGTTTCTCTGTATAACACGGCATGGTGTCTCTGTATAACATGACATGGTGTCTCTGTATAACACGGCATGGTGTCTCTGTATAACACGGCATGGTGTCTCTGTATAACACGGCATGGTGTCTCTGTATAACTCGGCATGGTGTCTCTGTATAACACGGCATGGTGTCTCTGTATAACACGGCATGGTGTCTCTGTATAACACGGCATGGTGTCTCTGTATAACTCGGCATGGTGTCTCTGTATAACACGGCATGGTGTCTGTATTAGGGCCTCACTATACTCTGTATAACACGGCATGGTGTCTCTGTATAACACGGCATGGTGTCTCTGTATAACTCGGCATGGTGTCTCTGTATAACATGACATGGTGTCTCTGTATAACACGGCATGGTGTCTCTGTATAACACGGCATGGTGTCTCTGTATAACTCGACATGGTGTCTCTGTATAACACGGCATGGTGTCTCTGTATAACTCGGCATGGTTTCTCTGTATAACTCGACATGGTGTCTCTGTATAACATGACATGGTGTCTCTGTATAACACGGCATGGTGTCTCTGTATAACACGGCATGGTGTCTCTGTATAACTCGGCATGGTGTCTCTGTATAACTCGGCATGGTGTCTCTGTATAACACGGCATGGTGTCTGTATTAGGGCCTCACTATACTCTGTATAACACGGCATGGTGTCTCTGTATAACACGGCATGGTGTCTCTGTATAACACGACATGGTGTCTCTGTATAACACGGCATGGTGTCTCTGTATAACACGACATGGTGTCTCTGTATAACACGACATGGTTTCTCTGTATAACTCGGCATGGTGTCTGTATTAGGGCCTCACTATACTCTGTATAACACGGCATGGTGTCTCTGTATAACACGGCATGGTGTCTCTGTATAACACGACATGGTGTCTCTGTATAACACGGCATGGTGTCTCTGTATAACACGACATGGTGTCTCTGTATAACACGACATGGTGTCTCTGTATAACACGACATGGTTTCTCTGTATAACACGGCATGGTGTCTGTATTAGGGCCTCACTATACTCTGTATAACACGGCATGGTGTCTCTGTATAACACGGCATGGTGTCTCTGTATAACACGACATGGTGTCTCTGTATAACACGGCATGGTGTCTCTGTATAACACGACATGGTGTCTCTGTATAACACGACATGGTTTCTCTGTATAACTCGGCATGGTGTCTCTGTATAACACGGCATGGTTTCTCTGTATAACACGACATGGTGTCTCTGTATAACACGACATGGTTTCTCTGTATAACTCGGCATGGTGTCTCTGTATAACACGGCATGGTGTCTCTGTATAACACGGCATGGTGTCTCTGTATAACTCGGCATGGTTTCTCTGTATAACACGGCATGGTGTCTCTGTATAACACGGCATGGTGTCTGTATTTGGGCCTCACTATACTCTGTATAACACAGCATGGTATCTGTATTAGGGCCTCACTATACTCTGTATAACACGGCATGGTGTCTCTGTATAACTCGGCATGGTGTCTCTGTATAACATGACAGTAACGTTGTACAGGATGTTACACTGACATATCTCTGTTGTTCTTTATTCTGTATTTAAACTAAAAGTGGAATATGAAAAAAACACAACAAACAAGGCTTGATACACAGACCCAAAATACACTAATCTTTTGTGTACTGGGCTGTGACACACTTTGTTTCCAGCTGTGTAGGTGTAACATGTGCCTGGAATGTGTTATTGGCATGACAAGAATTTCAGCCAATGTAACGGTCCTCTGAATGAATGGAAACTGAATGGAAACTGCGCCTTGCACTCTGTGCGTCACACCATTCAATATCGTGTAGTCTGCTGGGAGTATATATAATATATAGTCTGCTGGGAGTATATAGAATATATAGTCTGCTGGGAGTATGTATAATATATAGTCTGCTGGGAGTATGTATAATATATAGTCTGCTGGGAGTATATAGAATATATAGTCTGCTGGGAGTATGTATAATATATAGTCTGCTGGGAGTATGTATAATATATAGTCTGCTGGGAGTATATGTAGTCTGCTGGGAGTATATAGAATATATAGTCTGCTGGGAGTATGTATAATATATAGTCTGCTGGGAGTATGTATAATATATAGTCTGCTGGGAGTATATATAGTCTGCTGGGAGTATGTATAATATATTGTCTGCTGGGAGTATATATAGTCTGCTGGGAGTATGTATAATATATAGTCTGCTGGGAGTATGTATAATATATAGTCTGCTGGGAGTATGTATAATATATAGTCTGCTGGGAGTAAGTATAATATATTGTCTGCTGGGAGTATATATAATATATAGTCTTCTGGGAGTATATATAATATATTGTCTGCTGGGAGTATATATAATATATAGTCTGCTGGGAGTAAGTGTAATATATAGTCTGCTGGGAGTATATAGAATATATAGTCTGCTGGGAGTACATATAATATATTGTCTGCTGGGAGTAAGTGTAATATATTGTCTGCTGGGAGTATATTATATATAGTCTGCTGGGAGTATGTATAATTGATACCGGAGAAACTGACGGAAGCCAAGCACAGAGAGATGGACACAGGTTTCTTCAGGAAGGAAGAGATTCTTTATTGGATCACCGATCGGGACTCAGAGGGACTAGCGTCACCAAAATACAGCAAAGTCTGAGCCCCGGACAATAGTGCAGGCTCCTTATATAGGCATATAACTCCTCCCATATTAAGCTCCACCCGCACATTCTCTTGACCAATCAATACAAATAAGAATTAACTTCCTGCTTGACCGCATGGCTTGTCCAGCACAATGGAGGAGGGGGAATACTATATCCTGTATTCTTGCACATGCTCCGTACACTACTGATCGTATCTTGCCTCGTGCAACCAACTGATCGATACGTCAGCATATGCACGTACACATGCCACGTGGTAATCTCGGCCTACTAAATTTATTTTTACCGAGATTCCACCACATTCCCCCCTTTGATGCCTCTTGATATTTTACAATTACTTGAGGCATCACTTAACCTTGGTTTGCTTACACCGCAAGTTACCTTGAACCAGACCAGACTTATCTTATGATGTGAATCTTTTAACACTCATCTTCCTGCATTGGTTCTCCTTGATCTAAAGCCTTATACTTATAAATCGCCATTATCTGTGCAGCAGCCTTCCTCTCTGCTATACTTCCTATCAGGCTTTGCACAGACCTAACTACTAAGGGTATAAGACACGGTAGGAGTAGACACAACAGTAAAATCAGTAGGACTCCACCTACCACTGCCTTAAGCCCTCCAAACCACTCATACCAGCTACCAAACCAACTACTTGGATTGTACCCTTTCCATACCTGAGTAGGCACATGCGCTAGTTTAACCATATGGCTAGTAAGCTCAGCTATTGCTTGCCCTTCGTCATCTATTTGAAGACAGCAATTGCTTAGGTTAAACTTCCCACATACACCTCCCTCTACTGCCAAAAGGTAATCCAAGGCTAATCTATTTTGGTAGACTGCTGTCCTCATCCTGGTGTTATGCTTCGCTAGAAGATTGAGTGCCTGTGATGTCTCATTAGTGATAATCTCAACCACCGCCTGTAATCTTATAATACGGTTGAGCATATAAATAGGGGTTCTGTAACCAAAGGTACCATCCTCAGCCCACGTGGCTGGCCCATAATAATCTATGATACGCTGGGGAGGCCATTCATTATCTTCCCAGGTGCCTATCTCTATGGGTCCCCTTTTCTTCCTATGATTCACATCATACACTTTAACACCTAAAGTCTCACCTGTTTCAATCGGTAACAAGAAGAAGGATGGTTTGAGCATACCCAACACACATGCCCCTTCCCAGTCCTGTGGCAGCTCCGAATAGGCTTTCTTACCACAGATCCAGTACAAATTTGCTGGGGCTCTCCAGGTAGATGTGATGGATAGATCAAACCACACGTCCTTTAAATTGGCGTATCTAGCAAACGGGTTAGATGGTTCTGAGACATTTGAAGCCGACCACCAAGTTGTATTCTTTGTATCATCATCATAAGCTTTTTGCCCTAGACAAGTTAATTCTCCTACAGAAGTATTATACATTATTCCTTTCCTTGCTATGCAAACATAACCTATGATGGAGGTCTTTAATCTCCACTCAGATTTACCTCTAACACTCATATGATAATCGGCTTGTGTAGATATTAATTGGTCAACTGCCTCAGAACCGGACATTACCTCCTTTGCTTCCCAAGGCCATTGGTCTCCCATGTTAGTACCTCCACACACATAGCAGTTGGTAACATTAAGACTACCGGCAATACTTTCAGCTAGGTCAATGAACAGGTTCTTAGCGTTATGGGGGATCTTATTATCTATACTCATCTCTTCATAAAAGGAATGGTATACTTGATGAGTCTGGGAGGATACCGTATCAGTCTCTATTCCTATAAACAATAATGTCCCAGGATCTAAACCCGTCCCGTATATCTGAAACCCAAATAAATTTCCATACTTATCTAAGAACTTGTCGGGGTTATTAATAAGTATATGGACTGGGTTGCATTCCATAGACTTACAATATGGGCTAGTCGGCAACTTAGTCACTATCATGTCTTTGTCTACTGTCTGTCCCCAAGTCGCCCACCCCACACAAGACCAATATGGACAAAAGTTATAGTCTTTATTTGGGCATCTAGGACTCACATATTTATTTTTGCTACTGGGACAAATGTATTTATCGTTAGACCCATACGTCCTCTCCCATCTAAGATCCCCACATACATTCCACGGCTTTCTACCACTCGATATCGCTTTACACGCATCAAATAGCAGAACACCCGAAGAATGTACGGATTCTAACACCGTCTTATTAATTAGGGTCCCCTGAGGATCTCCATTCCTGAGAGTCAACCAAATTGTACGAGGTTGATACTCCGGACTGAAGCACTTAGGTTCTCCTACTCCTAAATGGCACACACTATAGTCTATATTTAAGTATCTACATCTCGATACATCTCCTTTACACTCGTATTGTGAATGCCAAATTAGGGTTTGGGAAATATGGTTACCTGTTCTCGTAGTCTTAATGCATACCTCACAGCTAGGAGTGTCGGTACCTCTACCTTCCTGAATATAAAAACACATATAAATAAACACAATCAAAAGCACATCTTTCGCCGTCATCCTCAGTCTTCGTCCGTGCGATGGAACCTCAGCTTCCAGGATGTGAGGGCTGCAGGGAATGGAGTTCTGCTCGTCTTCACAGGTGTCCCTTCGAGACTTTCCTGGCTTATACACTATGTGATGGTAAGCGGACAGGCTTTATTATGGCCTTCTCACTCACACCTGTAACAATAAAATTTGTAATCCACAATAATTCCTCGTTACTCCGACTGAGTAGTGCGTTTCAACCGGATCTTGCAGGGATTCTCTGGATCTGCTGTAACTTGCCAAGAATCGACTGCTGCTGGTTTAACCCTGGAGTGATGTATCCACGGAGTCACTTCTGCTACTTTTATCGCTGTAGGGGTAGACAAAAGAACAACATAAGGACCTCTCCACTTGGGCCCTAACGGTACATTATTCCACTCTTTAATCCACACTTGGTCTCCTGGATGATAACTATGAACAGGGGGATAAATATTCACAGGTAATCTATCTTGTACCCATTTCTGTACCTCCTCCATAGTCTTACCCAACTCTACAACCTGCTGCCGGGTAATTCCTTCTCCCAACTGACTCAAATCCCCCCTTAAGTTACCAAGTACGGGAGGTGGTCGTCCATACATAATTTCAAAAGGAGAGAGGCCCATCCTTCTGGTAGGGGTACTGCGGATTCGCAATAGAGCTATAGGTAAGAGAACGTTCCACTTAAGTTGGGTTTCCTGACACATTTTAGCCAACTGGTTCTTTATAGTTCTATTCATTCTCTCTACCTTACCAGAACTCTGGGGTCTATATGCAGTATGAAGCCTCCACTTTATACCAAGCATATGAGTCAGTTGTTGTAGGCACTGGTGAACAAAAGCTGGACCATTGTCCGATCCTATAGAACAGGGTAGTCCATATCGGGGTATTATTTCTCGTAGCAGGAATCTCACAACTTCTCCTGCTTTCTCTGTACGAGTAGGACATGCTTCTACCCAGCCTGAATAGGTGCACACAATTACCAGCAGGTAACGATGTCCACCCGATTTAGGCATCACTGTAAAGTCTATTTGTAGATCGGACATGGGGAGTCCCCCCATAAACTGGACTCCTGGTGGCTTTACTGGTCCTTGTCTTGCATTATTCTTAGCACACGTTACACATCTGCGTACAATGGCCTGAGTCAAGTTGGACAATCTTGGTATGTAGAAATGTTTTCTAAGAGATTCTTCAGTACTGTCTCTCCCAGAATGTGTCCCGTTATGATAATTTTGGACAATTTCTACCGCTAGCGATGCTGGTATAACTATTCTTCCATCTTCTAGCTGATACCACTTGTTCTCCAGATACTTTCCCGGTTCAGTCTTTAACCACTCCTCTTCTTGAGCTGTATAAACTGGAGTCCATTGGGACAGTGGAGTTGGTATAAGAGCAGCTATATGCCCCACATACTCCTGTCTTCCTGATTCAGCAGCACGCTTAGCTGCACTATCTGCCATCTGATTTCCTTTGGTTACATCACCATCTCCTCTCAGATGCGCTCGACAATGTATGATACCGACTTCTTTCGGCTCCCACACTGCTTCCAATAGTTGTAGGATTTCAGCTGCGTACTTGATTTCTTTGCCTTCTGAATTCAGTAGTCCTCTTTCTTTATACAAAGCTCCGTGGGCATGAGTGGTTAAGAACGCATACTTAGAGTCCGTATAGATATTCACTCTTAAACCTTCAGCCAATTGTAACGCTCGTGTTAGTGCTATTAATTCTGCCTTTTGTGCTGATGTTCCTTTTGCCAGTGGCCGAGCTTCTATCACCTTGTCTATTGTGGTCACTGCATATCCTGCATAGCGGATCCCTTCTTTCACATAACTACTGCCGTCGGTATAATATTGAACATCGGGGTTCTGGATGGGAAAATCACGAAGATCTGGTCTACTTGAAAATACTTCATCCATTACTTCCAAACAATCATGTTGACTTTCAGTAGGTTGTGGCAAAAGGGTAGCTGGATTTAAGGTGTTTACAGTCTCTAAATGCACTCTTGGGTTTTCACACAACATTGCTTGATACTTGGTCATACGGCTGTTACTAAACCAATGATTTCCTTTGTAATCCAACAACGTCTGTACTGCATGTGGGACTCGTACATAAAGTTCTTGACCCAGAGTGAGTTTATCGGCTTCAGCTACTAGCAGGGCGGCTGCAGCTACGGCTCTTAGACAAGGTGGAAGTCCGCTGGCCACTGCATCCAGTTGCTTAGACATGTAGGCAACAGGTCTTTGCCATGATCCCAAGTACTGTGTCAATACTCCCACAGCCATTCTTCTCTGCTCGTGTACATATAAGTAGAATGGTCGTGTGTGATCAGGTAGACCTAATGCTGGGGCACTCATCAAAGCCTTCTTCACATCTTCAAATGCCGTTTGCTGTTCTTGGGTCCATAGGAAGGGGTCGTGCTCTGTACCTTTGATAGCTGCGTACAGAGGTTTTGCTAGTATCGCATAGCTGGGAATCCATATCCTACAGAAGCCTGCTGCCCCCAAGAATTCTCGCACTTGTCTTCTATTCTTGGGTATTGGTATTTGGCAGACAGCTTCTTTTCTCTCTGGCCCCATAATCCTTTGACCTTCAGAGATATGGAATCCCAGATACTTGACAGTTGGCAAACACAACTGAGCCTTCTTTCTAGACACCTTATATCCTGCCTTCCAGAGAATATGTAGTAGATCGTGCGTTGCTTGCTGACATTTTTCTTTTGTAACTGCTGCTATCAACAAGTCATCTACATATTGTAACAAGACACACTCTCCTGGGATGGACTCGAAATCCAATAGATCTTGACTTAGGGCTGAACCAAATAGGGTAGGTGAATTTTTAAACCCTTGGGGCAGTCTTGTCCAAGTCATTTGGCGTTTTGAGCCCGTTACAGCGTTCTCCCATTGGAAAGCGAAAATACATTGACTTTCTGCGGCAATTCGGAGGCAAAAGAAGGCATCTTTGAGATCTAAGACTGTAAAGTAAGTAGCCCCGCCCGGAATTAAAGCAAGCAGGTTATATGGATTGGGTACAACTGGATGTATGCTAACAACCGCATCATTGACTGCTCTTAAGTCCTGCACAGGTCGATACTCATCTGTACCGGGCTTTTGAACAGGCAGCAATGGGGTGTTCCAGGGGGAAGTACAGAATTTTAGGATACCATACCGTATGAATTTATCCAGATAGGATTGGATGTTCTTCTTAGCCTTCTGCGGGATGTGGTATTGTCGTAGGCTCACTGGATAAACCCCATGTTTCAGTTCAATTTTTATAGGTGGAATATTGCGGGCCAGTCCTGGTGGGTTGTTCTCTGCCCAAACTCCTGGTATGTTAAATAATGTCTCATCACTCCTAGGGTTTTGGCTAGTCAACACTGTATAAAGTCGCCACTCTTCTTCCTTTGGTACGGATAAAGTCATAATACCTGAGGGTCCATTAAACTTTAAGGACGTTGTTCCATTTGGTAGGAACGTAATCTGCGCTTGTAATTTTGATAGCATATCACGTCCCAGCAATTGGACTGGACATTCAGGCATATAAAGGAATTGGTGTTTTACTACGTGGCCTCCCAATGTACAGAGTCGACTTTTAAGAACCGGTCTTTCAGCACTTCTTCCAGTTGCTCCTATCACAGTAATAGTCCTTCCAGATGGAGGAGCAACTAGATTAGTCACCACTGAATGTTCAGCACCAGTGTCGATCATGAACGCACTCCTTTTCCCCCCTATTGATACATCGACCATAGGCTCCGCTCGACCAAGGGGGATGGAGCCCGGTCGGTATCAATAGTCCTCCATGACCGTGTCAGCCAATCCTACGAAGTCCCTACCTTCTCTATCGCGGGACCTTTGCGCTGCTGGAATATACCTGTCTTCCCTAACACTTCCTCTGTTCCCATTACTCCCTCTATAACCATTACTCCCTCCGGGGCCTCCTCTACCTCTCGCTCTGCCTCTAAAGTTTCCGTAACCTGTCCTAGGTTGGTCTCTCTCGTACTGCTCTCTTTGCGGACATTCGTTCCTCCAATGCCCTTCTTCCTTGCAATACGCGCACTGATCCCTACTCAAAGGCTCCCTACTCCATCTATTATTGCCTCTATCTGGGCCCCGTTTATCTACGCCTGCGATCGCTACCGCTAGCATATCAGCCTTTTTACGCATCTTGCGCTCTTCCTCTTTCTTACTTTCTGTATCCCTGTTCATATAGACCTTATTTGCTACCTCCATTAGTTGGGTGATGGACATACCTGCAAACCCTTCTAACTTTTGTAGCTTGCGCTTAATATCTCCGTATGCTTGGCTGACAAAGGCGGAGTTAACCATTCGGGAATTGTCTGCGTCTTCCGGATTAAAGGGGGTATACAAGCGGTATGCCTCCAATAATCGGTCATAAAAGACACTGGGCGCTTCATCGCTTTTCTGGATCACCTCAACTGTCTTCGACATGTTAATGGCTTTCTTTCCTCCGGCTTTCATGCCAGCAATTATAGCGTCTCTATAGGCTCTGAGTTGAACCATATCAGCACCATTTACGTTCCAATCGGGATCAGTGTTGGGATAATGTGTTGCGGCCCATGCTGCTGGATTAGCTTGGTTCAAAGCACGGGCTCTATCCTCTAATGCTTTAATGGCTGCTTGATTTATTCTTGTCCTTTCCTCATTGTTAAATAAAGTCATTAATAACTGCTGGCAATCAGCCCATGTCGGATTATGCGTCTGTACTATTGAGGTGAACAGATCAGTCATGGCTTGTGGTTTCTCAGTATACGAGGAATTATGGGTCTTCCAGTTTAAAAGGTCGGTAGTGGTAAATGGGACATATACGAAGACTGGGTCAGCGTGTGCCATTTGACCTGCGGCATCGATATAAGCTGACCCGGGATTTAGGCGAAGAGGCATCTGATAGTGCTTTAATTGTTGGGCACCAGTCAACTGTCGGGTTTGGATAGGGCTACGTAGAGAGGCGTCAGTCATGGGTTCCGGTCGGGGAGAGATAGGGTATGGGGATGTGGGAGGTTGGTTTTGGGAAAAGGTCGTAAATAAAACACTTCGAGCCGAGCTAGATGAAGCTTGACCGGAAGTCTGAAGTGGCGCCAAATCAGGATATTCGTTTTTAATGGGGGTGGGTTCTGGTTCCGGAAGGGGAGATTTAGTACGAGGGGGGGTGGATCCTGTACTGGAGGAGGAAGCGGAAGTGGATGAGGGTAATGAGGGGAGGGGTGCAGGGCTTCCTGCGTTTGCGTCACTTCTTCTTAACGGAAAGTAAGGGGGCGGCAAAGGGATCTCGGACTCAGGGGGCGTGTCCAAAATGGGCCTAACACCAGTCCTAGTGGACGAACAAGTCCTAGCTACCATGAGGCGACACTGCTCCTCGTGGCATGTCTGGAGCCATTTTGGCGAGTCATTTACGGCCTGTCTCCAACAGTCAATATAAGGAAACTGGCCGTAAAGTTCAGGCCTACCTGATACAGCCACGTGTAAGCGCTGTACCAGAGTTGGATCCAAACTGCCACGTGGCGGCCATGCCGCAACCAAAGTAGGCCACTCCCTAGTACACAAAGTGACCAAACGTACAGGAGACATCTTTACCCCAAAATCACAAACTTTGAATCCCTTTTTAAAATTCTTAACCATACATCCTAAGGGATCCGGAATCGTTGACTGCGACGCACCCATATTAAACAATGGAACGTCGTCGACAACGAATACTATACACGCGTACTATTCAACAGTCACACCCGTTTCCTCTGGCAACAGCACCACGTGGTACGGTTACCAAGTGAAACGTACACAATAACAATAAACACTCAGGGAATTCCCGTACACACACAGCTGTTACACCAGTCACTATATAATCAATATTATGCCCTTTGGCGTAACTATACAGTCACCCACGCTATAATTCTCTATATACGAATTACCCGTCTATAACACACCCCAGTAACATCGTCTTTTACAAATAGCGGTTACAGTACGGTTAGCATAGGTCAAAGCACAAGTTAAGGTCACAATACAATTATTAGTGGTTATGGTGTTAAAACATGCAATGAACGACAATGATTAGTACTTATATACAGTGTCAGTAAATATACAGGGTTATGGTACCGTGCACTATAATACAGCAACACACTATTAACACTCTCGCTAGACGGCTGAGCTCGCGCTATCTAACAAGATATACACTTTACTAAAACAATCGTTAACACATTTACAATTCCCAACTAAACTATTGGCCAGTACCTTGATGGACTACCTAAAACTATATACACCCGTTTTGGTTAGCCACACTGCCCAATCACCACATATATAGCGAGCTAGAGAACCGAATTTACACAGGCGCCTCTTAGTCGCACTATCAAAAGTCTAGTGCAGGGGTAGGCAACCTTTTAGCAGCACTGTGCCGATATAGGATTGTGATGTCCCGTAGCGTGCCGGTCCAATTTTTTTTTTTAAATGAGGCGTGTATGCTGCCGTATCCTGCTTGTGTTATTTTTACTGTAATTGCTTTGTATCGTTGTATTTGTGCATATATGCAGGGCCGTCTTTAATATTGACTGGACCCTGGGCAAAGCATTTTTTGGGGGCCCCCTGGACCCTGTCCCCTCTCCCCAGGTGTGCAATCACGTCCTCCACCTCAACGCAGTGGCGGACCTAAAGTAGAGAGGTGCAAGAATAGTTTTGGGCCTCCCTGTTGCACGAGTGATTAAAAGGTAGATCCCCATCTGTCGTGCAACTCCAGTAATGCATTGACAGCTGGGGCTCTACCATTTACCCATGTTTCCAGGTCTTAGCACTAAGGGGTTTTTGTGTGTTCGAATGTAAACAGGTTTTTGTATGGAATATGTTTGTATGTGGTGTTGGTGTGACTGCAAGCATGTATTTGTGTAGTGTTGGTTTTTGAATTCAGGGGTGTATTTACATATAATTTTGGTGTGTAACACAGACATGTGTTTGTACGTAGTGTTGAAATTTGAATATAGGGGTGTATTTGTGTGTAGTGTTAGTGTGTGAATGCTGAGATGTATGCACATATACACGCACACAGAGATATATACACACTGAAACACACACACACAGACATACTGACATACTAACACACACACACACATATACTGACACAGATTTACTGACACACACACACACACAGACATACTAACACACACACACACATACAGACATGCTGAGACACACACACAGATATACTGATACACAAACATACTGACACACACAGACATACTAACACACACACTGACAGACATACTGACACAGACATACACACACACAGATATACTGACACACACAAAAATTACACTTTTAAACCCACCCTCCAGTTTCCTACCTTTCCTGCTGGTGGCTGAAGGTGTTGGGAGTTGGGGTCAGGGCCGGACTGGGGATTCCAAAGCAGCCCTGGAAAAAAAATCTATGCCAGCCCCATAAGTCATTGCGACATATATTGTCGCATGTATTATGTAAGGCTATGTCTTGCCACATTAGATGATTGATTATATATATTATATATATATATATATTACTTATTCCAATATAAAATATTGGTCCTTCCTGTGTCAGTGCGGATTGGCTGAGATCATCAAGCTTGATGATCTCAGCCAATCCGCACTGACACAGGAAGGACCAATATTTTATATTGGAATAAGCAATATATATATATATATATATATATTTATATATATATATATATATATATATATATATATAATCAATCATCTAGGGTGGCAAGACATAGCCTTACATATTACATGCAACAATATATGGCGCAATGACTTATGGGGCTGGCATAGATTTTTTTCCAGGGCAGGGCCAGTTGAGGGGAGACCAGCACGACGTGGGGGAAAAAAAAAGGTGAGTAAAAACACACATACACACACACATAGCATGACAGACACACACCATGACACAGACAGACCGTGACACAGACACACACACACCGTGACACAGACAGAAACACAAACACCATGACAGACACACACACCATGACAGAGATACACACATACCATGACAGACACACACCTTAAAAAAGACACACACACCTTGACACACACACACACACCATAACACAGACAGACCATGACACAAACACACACACACTATGACACAGACACACATTACATGACACATGCAGACACACACACCACGACACAGAGAGACCATGACACAGACACACACACACACACCGTGACACAGACAGACACACACATTACATGACACAGACAGACACACACACATTCCATGACAAACACACACACACACCGTGACAGACAGAAACACACACACACACACACCATGACAGACAGACACACCATGACACAGACACACACACACCATGACAGACACACACCTTAAAAAAGACACACACACACACACACTTTGACACACACACCATAACACACACATACACACATTACATGACAGACACACACATACAATGACAGACACACATTGCATGACACAGACAGACACACACACCATGACACAGACAGACACACCATGACAGACAGAGACAGACACACACAATAACACAGACAGACACACACAATGACACAGACAGACACACACACAATGACACAGACAGACACACACAATGACACAGACAGACACACACACCATGACAGACAGAGACACACACACAATGACACAGGCAGACACACACACACCATGACACACACACATACACTCACACTGACACACATTTTTTTTTTACCTTTGTGCTGGCGGCCACATGGGGAGCTCAGTTTGATGGTGGCTGCATGGGGGAGCTCAGCTGGCTCTTCTGGTGGCCGCAGAGGGAGCCGTTCTGGCGGCCGCTGGCTGGGGGAGCTCTTTTGGCGGCCGCAGGGGGAGCAGGCTGTTCTGTCTCTGCTCCCCCGCCCTCGCGCGCAGCTTAATGAGACCGCGGCCGGAATATGACGTCATATTCCGGCCGCGGTCTCATTAAGCGGCACGCTGGGGCGGGGGAGCAGAGACAGAACAGCCTGCTCCCCCTGCGCCCGCCAAAAGAGCTCCCCCAACCAGCGGCCGCCAGAACAGCTCCCCCAGCCAGCAGCCGCAGGTCAGCCAGCTGCCTGCCCGGCCCCAGGTGCCGACGGCCCACCGGGAAATTTCCCGGTATCCCGGTGGGCCAGTCCGGCCCTGGTTGGGGTCTGGCTCTCTCGGCCAGCCCCCCTCCACTCTGCCTACTCTTCTTTCCCGCATGCTCCTCTCTTTGTGGGAGGAAGTGATGCACAGCCGTCACTTCCTCCCAGCCTGTTGCCAAAAAGCAAGGGGCCTGCTCGCGCTGTTAAAGCGCCTCAGTGCGCCACTGGGACCCTGCTGACAGAAGCCCACCGGGTGGCCTTTTGTGCACGGGCCAACCGGTGGGCCTCCTTAGTGTGCGGATTACCGGCAGGGGGTTAGAAATAGTTGAGGCCAGCAGGGCTCACGGTGCAGCTGCCCAGTTTGACCCACGTTAAAGACGGCCCTGCGTATATTAGCTATTATATTGTATATGTTCATGAGTAGTTTATGGTATTGTGTGTGATACATATGAATGTGAGTTGTGTATGGGGGCTGCTTGTGGAATTGTGTGTGTGAATGGATATGTCACATTGTGTGTTTGGTAGTGTGTGGGGGGGCTGTTTGAGGTATTGCATGTGAGAGACTGCATGTGGGGTTGTGTGCATGTATGTGGATTGTTAGTGGTGTGGGCTGTCCGTACTATTTGTATGAGGGATTACACAGGAATGCAGGATTCTGCATTCCTGTGTATATCTAGCAGTGTGAGTGGCTTCCCTGGGTTCCAGTGGGGACCAGACCGGCCAGATACATGTCAAGGACAGGAGCTGCAACAGCAACTGCGAGCTGCTCTACTACAGTGTGGATTCCTATTCACAAGTGCTGTGAGGAAGTGATCTGAGATCACTTCCTCTACGTGCTGCAATGCATAAATTGAGGATTGTCCTTCACCACCTTTTCGGATTAGCAGATATCTGAAGTTTTACTGGGACTCCTGATAGGCCAGAGCCTATTTGTCTCTAGCAGCCTTGAGTGCCGTGCAAAGACACCTCGAGTGCCGTGCATGGCACTAGTGCCATAGGTTGCCTACCTCTGGTCTAGTGGGTTCCAAATTTACACGCCTTCCCACTTAGCCCAGATAGGATGAGAACTAGCGAACCGAATTTACACAGGCGCCGCTTAGTCTCCCGGTCCCTCCGACCTAGCGAACGTAATATACACCCTAGAACGCTAGTCTAGACAAGACACCGGTGTCCGGCTAGGGCTTATTTTACACCAGAGCGCCCTGCCTGACTAACCAAATCAAACGGTCTGACTAAAGAGCGTTCGATCGAGCGGTGCGCCTTCGCTCCTTCCCTCCGACAGAGGGGGCAGATACAGATTCAAAAACCCCTTTGGGCCTACCGCACAATCGGTATACCCCTAGCGGGTCCTGCCGTCTAAAACAGCAGTTGTCTTACCTCCTCGTTCCTGAACCTGAGTTCACACTCATCGACGGGGACACCCCAGCACTTCTCACGTAGAGGCCGATGATCTCCTGGACAACAGACCAGTGGCGCCGAGACGAAGGGAGGTCCACGCAGAAGTTCAGGGGTGCAGCCGTAGAGAACGTGGGCAAAGATAGACCGTCTCACGCCTCTGCCTCTCAGCTACCGTTGAACGATGAGCTTCCCGGCCAATGCACCAAATGATACCGGAGAAACTGACGGAAGCCAAGCACAGAGAGATGGACACAGGTTTCTTCAGGAAGGAAGAGATTCTTTATTGGATCACCGATCGGGACTCAGAGGGACTAGCGTCACCAAAATACAGCAAAGTCTGAGCCCCGGACAATAGTGCAGGCTCCTTATATAGGCATATAACTCCTCCCATATTAAGCTCCACCCGCACATTCTCTTGACCAATCAATACAAATAAGAATTAACTTCCTGCTTGACCGCATGGCTTGTCCAGCACAATGGAGGAGGGGGAATACTATATCCTGTATTCTTGCACATGCTCCGTACACTACTGATCGTATCTTGCCTCGTGCAACCAACTGATCGATACGTCAGCATATGCACGTACACATGCCACGTGGTAATCTCGGCCTACTAAATTTATTTTTACCGAGATTCCACCACATAATATATAGTCTGCTGGGAGTATGTGTAATATATAGTCTGCTGGGAGTATGTACGATACTGTCTGCTGGGGCCTGGAAGTATATATAATATATAGTCTGCTGGGAGTATGTGTAATATATAGTCTGCTGGGAGTATGTACGATACTGTCTGCTGGGGCCTGGGAGTATATATAATATATAGTCTTCTGGGAGTATGTATAATATATTGTCTGCTGGGAGTATATTATATATAGTCTACTGGGTGTATGTATAATATATAGTCTGCTGGGAGTAAGTGTAATATATAGTCTGCTGGGAGTATGTATAATATATAGTCTGCTGGGAGTATATAGAATATATAGTCTGCTGGGAGTATGTATAATATATAGTCTGCTGGGAGTAAGTATAATATATTGTCTGCTGGGAGTATATATAATATATAGTCTTCTGGGAGTATATATAATATATAGTCTGCTGGGAGTAAGTGTAATATATAGTCTGCTGGGAGTAATAGATAGTCTGCTGGGAGTAAGTGTAATATATTGTCTGTTGGGAGTATATTATATATAGTCTGCTGGGAGTATGTATAATATATAGTCTGCTGGGAGTATGTGTAATATATAGTCTGCTGGGAGTATGTACGATACTGTCTGCTGGGGCCTGGAAGTATATATAATATATAGTCTGCTGGGAGTATGTGTAATATATAGTCTGCTGGGAGTATGTGTAATATATAGTCTGCTGGGAGTATGTGTAATATATAGTCTGCTGGGAGTATGTATAATATATTGTCTGCTGGGAGTATATATAATATATAGTCTGCTGGGAGTATGTATAATATTGTCTGCTGGGAGTATGTGTAATATATAGTCTGCTGGGAGTATGTATAATATATTGTCTGCTGGGAGTATATA
Organism: Pelobates fuscus; assembly: GCF_036172605.1. Lineage (NCBI taxonomy): Eukaryota > Metazoa > Chordata > Amphibia > Anura > Pelobatidae > Pelobates > Pelobates fuscus. Next base: position 661,674 of record NC_086327.1, on the reverse strand, counting down.
TAATATATAGTCTGCTGGGAGTATGTATAATATTGTCTGCTGGGAGTATGTATAATATATAGTCTGCTGGGAGTATGTATAATATATTGTCTGCTGGGAGTATATATAATATATAGTCTGCTGGGAGTATGTATAATATTGTCTGCTGGGAGTATGTATAATATATAGTCTGCTGGGAGTATGTATAATATATTGTCTGCTGGGAGTATATATAATATATAGTCTGCTGGGAATATGTATAATATATAGTCTGCTGGGAGTAGGTATAATATATAGTCTGCTGGGAGTATGTATAATATATAGTCTGCTGGGAGTATGTATAATATTGTCTGCTGGGAGTATGTATAATATATAGTCTGCTGGGAGTATGTATAATATATTGTCTGCTGGGAGTATGTATAATATAGAGTCTGCTGGGAGTATGTATAATATATAGTCTGCTGGGAGTATATATAGTCTGCTGGGAGTATGTATAATATATAGTCTGCTGGGAGTATATATAGTCTGCTGGGAGTATATAGATTATATTGTCTGCTGGGAGTATATATAATATATAGTCTGCTGGGAGTATGTATAATATATAGTCTGCTGTGAGTATATATAATATATAGTCTGCTGGGAGTATGTATAATATATAGTCTGCTGGGAGTAAGTATAATATATTGTCTGCTGGGAGTATATATAATATATAGTCTTCTGGGAGTATATATAATATATTGTCTGCTGGGAGTATATATAATATATAGTCTTCTGGGAGTATATATAATATATTGTCTGCTGGGAGTATATATAATATATAGTCTGCTGGGAGTAAGTGTAATATATAGTCTGCTGGGAGTATGTGTAATATATTGTCTGTTGGGAGTATATTATATATAGTCTGCTGGGAGTATGTATAATATATAGTCTGCTGGGAGTATGTGTAATATATAGTCTGCTGGGAGTATGTACGATACTGTCTGCTGGGGCCTGGAAGTATATATAATATATAGTCTGCTGGGAGTATGTGTAATATATAGTCTGCTGGGAGTATGTACGATAATGTCTGCTGGGGCCTGGAAGTATATATAATATATAGTCTGCTGAGAGTATGTGTAATATATAGTCTGCTGGGAGTATGTACGATACTGTCTGCTGGGGCCTGGGAGTATATATAATATATAGTCTGCTGGGAGTATGTATAATATATTGTCTGCTGGGAGTATATATAATATATAGTCTGCTGGGAGTATGTATAATATTGTCTGCTGGGAGTATGTATAATATATAGTCTGCTGGGAGTATGTATAATATATTGTCTGCTGGGAGTATATATAATATATAGTCTGCTGGGAGTATGTATAATATTGTCTGCTGGGAGTATGTATAATATATAGTCTGCTGGGAGTATGTATAATATATTGTCTGCTGGGAGTATATATAATATATAGTCTGCTGGGAATATGTATAATATATAGTCTGCTGGGAGTAGGTATAATATATAGTCTGCTGGGAGTATGTATAATATATAGTCTGCTGGGAGTATGTATAATATTGTCTGCTGGGAGTATGTATAATATATAGTCTGCTGGGAGTATGTATAATATATTGTCTGCTGGGAGTATGTATAATATAGAGTCTGCTGGGAGTATGTATAATATATAGTCTGCTGGGAGTATATATAGTCTGCTGGGAGTATGTATAATATATAGTCTGCTGGGAGTATATATAGTCTGCTGGGAGTATATAGATTATATTGTCTGCTGGGAGTATATATAATATATAGTCTGCTGGGAGTATGTATAATATATAGTCTGCTGTGAGTATATATAATATATAGTCTGCTGGGAGTATGTATAATATATAGTCTGCTGGGAGTAAGTATAATATATTGTCTGCTGGGAGTATATATAATATATAGTCTTCTGGGAGTATATATAATATATTGTCTGCTGGGAGTATATATAATATATAGTCTTCTGGGAGTATATATAATATATTGTCTGCTGGGAGTATATATAATATATAGTCTGCTGGGAGTAAGTGTAATATATAGTCTGCTGGGAGTATGTGTAATATATTGTCTGTTGGGAGTATATTATATATAGTCTGCTGGGAGTATGTATAATATATAGTCTGCTGGGAGTATGTGTAATATATAGTCTGCTGGGAGTATGTACGATACTGTCTGCTGGGGCCTGGAAGTATATATAATATATAGTCTGCTGGGAGTATGTGTAATATATAGTCTGCTGGGAGTATGTACGATAATGTCTGCTGGGGCCTGGAAGTATATATAATATATAGTCTGCTGAGAGTATGTGTAATATATAGTCTGCTGGGAGTATGTACGATACTGTCTGCTGGGGCCTGGGAGTATATATAATATATAGTCTGCTGGGAGTATGTACGATACTGTCTGCTGGGGCCTGGGAGTATATATAATATATAGTCTTCTGGGAGTATGTATAATATATTGTCTGCTGGGAGTATATTATATATAGTCTGCTGGGTGTATGTATAATATATAGTCTGCTGGGAGTAAGTGTAATATATAGTCTGCTGGGAGTATGTATAATATATAGTCTGCTGGGAGTATATAGAATATATAGTCTGCTGGGAGTATGTATAATATATAGTCTGCTGGGAGTAAGTATAATATATTGTCTGCTGGGAGTATATATAATATATAGTCTTCTGGGAGTATATATAATATATTGTCTGCTGGGAGTATATATAATATATAGTCTGCTGGGAGTAAGTGTAATATATAGTCTGCTGGGAGTAATAGATAGTCTGCTGGGAGTAAGTGTAATATATTGTCTGTTGGGAGTATATTATATATAGTCTGCTGGGAGTATGTATAATATATAGTCTGCTGGGAGTATGTGTAATATATAGTCTGCTGGGAGTATGTACGATACTGTCTGCTGGGGCCTGGAAGTATATATAATATATAGTCTGCTGGGAGTATGTGTAATATATAGTCTGCTGGGAGTATGTGTAATATATAGTCTGCTGGGAGTATGTATAATATATTGTCTGCTGGGAGTATATATAATATATAGTCTGCTGGGAGTATGTATAATATTGTCTGCTGGGAGTATGTATAATATATAGTCTGCTGGGAGTATGTATAATATATTGTCTGCTGGGAGTATATATAATATATAGTCTGCTGGGAGTATGTATAATATTGTCTGCTGGGAGTATGTATAATATATAGTCTGCTGGGAGTATGTATAATATATTGTCTGCTGGGAGTATGTATAATATATAGTCTGCTGGGAGTATGTATAATATTGTCTGCTGGGAGTATGTATAATATATAGTCTGCTGGGAGTGTGTATAATATATAGTCTGCTGGGAGTATGTATAATATATTGTCTGCTGGGAGTATGTATAATATATTGTCTGCTGGGAGTATATATAATATATAGTCTGCTGGGAGTATGTATAATATTGTCTGCTGGGAGTATGTATAATATATAGTCTGCTGGGAGTATGTATAATATATAGTCTGCTGGGAGTATGTATAATATATAGTCTGCTGGGAGTATGTATAATATATAGTCTGCTGGGAGTATGTATAATATTGTCTGCTGGGAGTATGTATAATATATAGTCTGCTGGGAGTATGTATAATATATAGTCTGCTGGGAGTATGTATAATATATTGTCTGCTGGGAGTATGTATAATATACAGTCTGCTGGGAGTATGTATAATATATAGTCTGCTGGGAGTATGTATAATATTGTCTGCTGGGAGTATGTATAATATATAGTCTGCTGGGAGTATGTATAATATATAGTCTGCTGGGAGTATGTATAATATATAGTCTGCTGGGAGTATGTATAATATATAGTCTGCTGGGAGTATGTATAATATTGTCTGCTGGGAGTATGTATAATATATAGTCTGCTGGGAGTATGTACGATATATACGATGGGCTGTAAATTGGTGAAATTGCAGAGATCTTGCACATTTTGGGCCAGACATTTGTAAGTTAGACAATCAATCCAGGTGTGACCAGGTGCCAATCCTTTTTGACTATTTTGTGATGAATCTTCCCCACAGTGAACAATCTGAAGAATACCCAGCATTGTGTTAAAATATGGCTCTACGTCCATCTCCACTGGTACAGAATGAGTCTATGTGTGTTACACCTGGATTGACACCTGGGGCAACAATGACTGCAATGTTAACCCCTGCTGGTCCCGACAGAAGGCTCAGCCGATAATGTATCTCATAAGACAAAACTTTTTGATATAATGTAATATAAAGTGTCTTCTGATTATAAAGGAATACAGCTCCTTGTTACTATTATGTATGTCGGATTTGGAGAATACCGAGCTAATAGTGATGTCGCAAACATAAAATTTTCAGTTCGCGAATGGCGAACGCGAACTTCCGCAAATGTTCGCGAACGGGCGAACCGGGCTGTGAAGGATTTTCCATGTACTTACCTGTGGGCCCTAAGTTAAAGCCTCTCCCTGCTGTTTAAATACCTGTGTCTGTTCGTTTTAAAATGTATAAAAGAAATGTCTGTGTGTTATGTGTAAAAGGTGACTATGTATTTTAAAGTGTTTTATGTTTTTTTGCAACCACGTGCTCAATGGAGTCTGCCTCTAGCCCTGGATAATTGGATTACTTTCCCCTTTGTCTCCAGGATAGAGGCCTCTGTAAAACCTGTTTAAATCAGATTGCCATGCTGCCAGTAAGGGACAAAAGATACTTTTACTAACTTTTGAACCCCTGGTCTGATTCATGCCATTTTTTTACATGTTGTTCCCCTGAATGGATTGATTGTGAATATGTAATTTTATGTGAATGTGATGTATGGTTTTAGAGCAACCAGCCTCCCTCTCCTTCACCAGCCAGAGGTACCTGAGGTAGTGGACCTCATAGATTTGTCCTGGAGGCGCGCACAGATGGCAGGTGGAGATGGGGCCGAGGTCTCTCCACCGGCCCTACAGGGATGCTGGGTACCCGGCCCAGATCCCCAGCGGCAGTACATCTCCCAGGGAGAGGAGACACCCGGTCTCTCTCCCCAGCGGCGGCCTGAGTTCCAGGAGGAGGGAATGGCAGATCCCTCCACCGTACAGCAACCAGCGTCCTGGGGAGGGGAGGCAACCGGCCTCCCTCTCCTTCACCAACCAGAGGTACCTGAGGTAGTGGACCTCATAGACGTGTCCTGGGGACGCACACAGATGGCAGGTGGAGATGGGACCGCAGTCTCTCTACCGGCCCTACAGGGATGCTGGGCAGTCGGCCCAGATCCCCAACCCCTGGGTGAGTTACCGGGAGCGGAGAGCAGCAACCTCCCTCCCCAGCGGCAGCCTGAGTTACAGGGAGAGGAGAGCAGCGACCTCCCTCCCCAGTGGCAGTGCACCGTACAGAGGGAAGAGACAACTGGTCTCCTTCCCCAACCACAACCAGGGGTACCCGAGGCAGTAGGCCTCATAGAATGGTCCTGGGAGGACCCCCAGCAGGCAGGTGGAGATGGGACCGCAGTCTCTCTACCGGCCCTACAGGGATGCTGGGCAGGCGGCCCAGATCCCCAGCGACAGACCCAGCTACAGGGAGGGAGCATCGACCACCCTCCCCAGCCGGAGTGTGCCTTTCAGGGAGAAGAGACAACCGGTCTCTCTCCCCAGTCGCAGCATGTTCCACAGGGAGAGCATCGACCTCCCTTCCCAACGGCCGCAGGAGTATCAGGAGGACCCCCCCCCTCCCCAGCTAACTCCTAACTTGGGCCCAGGGTTAACAGTGGAGATGTTAACCCCCACTGACCCACACGTTCCCTTTGCCACCGGGCAGGACTATGCCCCAATTCCCCCAGCAGAGAAGCTGGCATCTGGACAGAGCGCTGTTAGCCTCTGCCCCCCCTTTTTCCCGGGTCAAGAGCCTGGCTTACCACGGGGTACCCCAGCGGAAGAGCTGGCAGCAGGGCAGAGCGCCGCTGGCCTCTACCCCCCCAAGCAGCACCAGCAGTTTACCTAGCTGCACCAGGGAGACCGAGGGTGTTGAGCTGTCCCACTACAAACTTGAACCTACAGGCCAGTACTGGTTATCGTGGGGGGGGGCTACTCTGCTAATTTTTATTTGTGGGTGGGCTGCCTGACTAACCGGGGTACTGACAGACGGAAGGTCAGGGGTCTGCGCGCCTGGAGAGGACTACTCGCCGGCCTCTTGCCTTGGGATTATGGACCCGGGGAGGTCTGGACCTTTGAATGCTTTATGTGGGCTGGCCCGCCAAACAGACTTATTTTGGGACTAATGACTGGCAGTCCCGTCAGCCCCACTGGACCCGGAAAGGTCCAGTCATGTCTGCCGGAGCAGGGAGAAAAACGGGGGCTCTAAGTTAAACCCTCTCCCTGCGGTTTAAATACCTGTATCTGTTTGGTTTAAAATGTATAAAAGAAATGTCTGTGTGTTATGTGTAAAAGGTGTCTTTATGTACTTTAAAGTGTTTTATGTTTTTTTGCAACCATGTGGTTAATGGAGTCTGCCTCTAGCCCTGGATAATTGGATTACTTTCCCCTTTGTCTCCAGGATAGAGGCCTCTGTAAAACCTGTTTAAACCAGATTGCCATGCTGCCAGTTACTTTTACTAACTTTTGAACCCCTGGTCTGATTCATGCCATTTTTTAATATGTTGTTCCCCTGAATGGATTGATTGTGAATATGTAATTTTTATGTGAATGTGATGTATGGTTTTAGAGTTATGAATGTTAGGTAAAAAGTATGTTAAACTGTAAATGTTCTGGCCAGCAGATAATTGAGCTATGTATATTGCTAAAACTCAATTATCTAGCCTGGCCCAGAGGAGGAGTTATGTGTTGCATAAATTGTGAGTTCTGTGTGCCAGTAAATCTTGTTCCAGCATTAAGCCTTGCCTTATGTGTGGATTATTTGGCGAGACCAGCAATTTATTACTCTGTGGATTACTTGCTGATTTTATTTTATGGGAAGAAGGGAATGCTTGACGGAGTAACGGATTGTACCGTCACACGGGCAAACCGCCATAGACTTCAATAGGCAGGCGTATTTTAAAAACCACAGGGACTCTTTCGGGCCACAATAGTGATGGAAAATTTGTTTCAAGGGGACTAACACCTGGACTGTGGCATGCCGGAGGGGGATCCATGGCAAAACTCCCATGGAAAATTACATAGTTGATGCAGAGTCTGGTTTTAATCCATAAAGGGCAGAAATCACCTAACATTCCTAAATTGTTTGGAATAACGTGCTTTAAAACATCAGGTATGATGTTGTATCGATCAGGTAGTGTAAGGGTTACGCCTACTTCACAGTGACAGACCAAACTCCCCGTTTAACGCACCGCAAACAACCGCAAACAGTCCATTTGCAAAACCGCAAACTCCCTGTAGCGGAATGCATTAAGCCTGTCCTGTACTATTCCTATGTAACCGTGTTCAGTATGTGATTCGTATAGTATTTTTCGCATTGCTAGTGTATCTCTATGTGTTTAACGTATGTTGTTCGGTAGTTTCCATCCGTACACTATACGAAGGGAAACTGCCGAACTGGTGGACCACCCCAGAGAGAAGTGTGGCAGCTATTAACCCCTTAAGGACCAAACTTCTGGAATAAAATGGAATTATGACGTGTCAGACATGTCATGTGTCCTTAAGGGGTTAAGGTTCACACTTTCTCTGACCGCAGGTTAACAGGCTCGTTATGTATGTATCTGGGTGGTCGCCGTTCGTATGCGTACACGTGGCGGCGGCCATCTTACGCATACGAATCTCGCACTCGATTACCCGAACACCGCAGAGACCTCCAGAGTTCCATAACTTCCGAACGGGAAGGTTAAATAGAACCCCGTTCGGTAGTTTTAAAGTACCGAACAAGGGGATTCGTATAAAGGGAAAGTTAACCATGGATGGCAGTATTTTCTATGCAATTCACCTCCCGAACGAAGACCGACCACAGGGCCAAAATGTATGGGACCTCGTGTGTGGTCGGTCAAATTATACCCTCCACCTAACTCCCGAACCCCTGGTCCGATCTGGGTGAATTTTGGATATGTTGGTCACCCAGATCAATGCTACCAGGGGATACCATTTAAATAACTGTACCAGGCTGTTTTGGGGTACATCCAGAATAGGGGTAAAAATTTACTAGTTATAAGTGGATTATGTGTCACACTGAGGGGAGGAGAGGTATGGGAGGTAACTACTGTACTATTGGTCATTGTACTAATTAATGTAAATCCCTCCCTTGCAAGGGAGAACCCTTTATAAGAAAGTGTGTGATTAAAAGATTTCAGTTCTGCTCCTGAAACTGTGTGTCGTCCAGTTATTGGGATTGCTGTTGTGATATTGTTGTATTACTTTACCTGCTGGAAACTCTGCTTGTGGATTTATAATTGCCTTGTTCCTGAGCCTCACTGGGATCTTAAGTGGAGAATAGCTGTGGGATATCAGCTCTCCGCTACACTCCCCATTTGCACAAGGTTGGATACCAAGCTAGCCATGTCCCGTTCCTTGTCCTCACTGATGACAACATCATCATCACACCGTACGTCCATGTGTGTAATGCTGCCTGACTGAGACATATCCCTGTTATCTACATCCTCTGGCAATAATGGTTGCGCATCACTCATTTCTTCCAACTGATGTGTAAATAACTCCTCTGACAGATCAAGTGAAGCGGCTGTGGTGCTAGTGTTGGTGGTGGCGGCAGGCGGGCGAGTGGTAACTTGAGAGGTGCCCAAAGCTAAGCTGGAGGAGGATGGTGCGTCAAGGTTCCGAGCGGAAGCTGTAGAAGATTGGGTGTCCACAATCAGCAGTGCCATCATTGCCACACATGGCCAGCTGTGCCATCCTCAGCTCACATTCGAGCCAAACACCCCCATCCACATTCAGCAGTGCGATTATTGCCACACATGGCCAGCTGTGCCATCCTCAGCTCACATTCGAGCCAAACACCCCATCCACATTCAGCAGTGCGATTATTGCCACACATGGCCAGCTGTGCCATCCTCAGCTCACATTCGAGCCAAACACCCCCATCCACATTCAGCAGTGCGATTATTGCCACACATGGCCAGCTGTGCCATCCTCAGGTCATATTCGGGCCAAACGCCCCCATCCACAATCAGCAGTGCCATCATTGCCACACATGGACAGCTGTGCCATCCTCAGCTCACATTTGGGCTAAACACCCCCATCCACAATCAGCAGTGCCATCATTGCCACACATGGCCAGCTGTGCCATCCTGAGGTCACATTCGGGCCAAACACCCCCATCCACAATAAGCTGTGCCATCCTCAGCTTATTGTGGCCTCAGCTTATTGGGGCCATTTTCTGTATATTGCAGTCCTTGTTGTGAAGGATTCTATAAATTTGGAGTATTTTGGTATGATATGCTGTAACATAGGCATACATAAATAAAGACATTTGTTTAGACTACGATAACTAATAGGGGCATACTGACTAAACAACGTCCCCGCCATGATTCACAATGAGATGTGTCACAGTAAACAGCTGACACTGGAAGGGGGGCAATTAACCAAACCCTCCCCCCCACCCCAATATCTTTTACACTAAAGGGATACGGACATTACAATGTAACTGCTGTCTGTAGAATACCCAGGGAACACAGCAGCTCACACTGGAGGGGGGAATTAACCAAAACCCCCCAATATCTTTTACACTAAAGGGATACGGACATTACAATGTAACTGCTGTCTGTAGAATACCCAGGGAACACAGCAGCTCACACTGGGGGGGGGAATTAACCAAAAACCCCCAATATCTTTTACACTAAAGGGATACGGACATTACAATGTAACTGCTGTCTGTAGAATACTCAGGGAACACAGCAGCTCACACTGGGGGGGGGGGGGGGGGGGGGCAATTAACCAAACTCCCCCAATATCTTTTACACTAAAGGGATACGGACATTGCAATGTAACTGATGTCTGTAGAATACTCAGGGAACACAGCAGCTCACACTGGGGGGGGTAATTAACCAAACCCCCCAATATCATTTACACTAAAGGGATACAGACATTACAATGTAACTGCTGTCTGTAGAATACTCAGGGAACACAGCAGCTCACACTGGAGGGGGGAATTAACCAAAACCCCCCAATATCTTTTACACTAAAGGGATACAGACATTACAATGTAACTGCTGTCTGTAGAATACTCAGGGAACACAGCAGCTCACACTGGAGGGGGGCAATTAACCAAACCCCCCAATATCTTTTACACTAAAGGGATACGGACATTACAATGTAACTGCTGTCTGTAGAATACTCGGGGAACACAGCAGCTCACACTGGGGGGGTAATTAACCAAACCCCCCAATATCTTTTACACTAAAGGGATACAGACATTACAATGTAACTGCTGTCTGTAGAATACTCAGGGAACACAGCAGCTCACACTGGGGGGGTAATTAACCAAACCCCCCAATATCTTTTACACTAAAGGGATACAGACATTATAATGTAACTGCTGTCTGTAGAATACTCAGGGAACACAGCAGCTCACACTGGAGGGGGGCAATTAACCAAACCCCCCAATATCTTTTACACTAAAGGGATACGGACATTACAATGTAACTGCTGTCTGTAGAATACTCAGGGAACACAGCTCACACTGGAGGGGGTAATTAACCAAACCCCCCCAATATCTTTTACACTAAAGGGATACGGACATTACAATGTAACTGATGTCTGTAGAATACTCAGGGAACACAGCAGCTCACACTGGGGGGGGGTAATTAACCAAACCCCCCAATATCTTTTACACTAAAGGGATACGGACATTACAAAGTAACTGCTGTCTGTAGAATACTCAGGGAACCCAGCAGCTCACACTGGAGGGGGCAATTAACCAACTCCCCCAATATCTTTTACACTAAAGGGATACAGACATTACAATGTAACTGCTGTCTGTAGAATACTCAGGGAACACAGCAGCTCACACTGGAGGGGGGCAATTAACCAAACCCCCCCAATATCTTTTACACTAAAGGGATACGGACATTACAATGTAACTGCTGTCTGTAGAATACTCAGGGAACACAGCAGCTCACACAGGAGGGGGCAATTAACCAACCCCCCCAATATCTTTTACACTAAAGGGATACGGACATTACAATGTAACTGATGTCTGTAGAATACTCAGGGAACACAGCAGCTCACACTGGGGGGGTAATTAACCAAACCCCCCCAATATCTTTTACATTAAAGGGATACAGACATTACAATGTAACTGCTGTCTGTAGAATACTCAGGGAACACAGCAGCTCACACTGGGGGGGGTAATTAACCAAACCCCCCAATATCTTTTACACTAAAGGGATACAGACATTACAATGTAACTGCTGTCTGTAGAATACTCAGGGAACACAGCAGCTCACACTGGAGGGGGGCAATTAACCAAACCCCCCAATATCTTTTACACTAAAGGGATACGGACATTACAATGTAACTGCTGTCTGTAGAATACTCGGGGAACACAGCAGCTCACACTGGAGGGGGTAATTAACCAAACCCCCCCAATATCTTTTACACTAAAGGGATACGGACATTACAATGTAACTGCTGTCTGTAGAATACTCAGGGAACACAGCAGCTCACACAGGAGGGGGCAATTAACCAACCCCCCCCAATATCTTTTACACTAAAGGGATACGGACATTACAATGTAACTGATGTCTGTAGAATACTCAGGGTACACAGCAGCTCACACGGGGGGTAATTAACCAAACCCCCCAATATCTTTTACACTAAAGGGATACAGCCATTACAATGTAACTGCTGTCTGTAGAATACTCAGGGAACACAGCAGCTCACACTGGAGGGGGGGCAATTAACCAAACCCCCCAATATCTTTTAGACTAAAGGGATACGGACATTACAATGTAACTGCTGTCTGTAGAATACTCGGGGAACACAGCAGCTCACACTGGAGGGGGGCAATTAACCAAACCCCCCAATATCTTTTACACTAAAGGGATACGGACATTACAATGTAACTGCTGTCTGTAGAATACTCGGGGAACACAGCAGCTCACACTGGAGGGGGTAATTAACCAAACCCCCCCAATATCTTTTACACTAAAGGGATACGGACATTACAATGTAACTGCTGTCTGTAGAATACTCAGGGAACACAGCAGCTCACACAGGAGGGGGCAATTAACCAACCCCCCCAATATCTTTTACACTAAAGGGATACGGACATTACAATGTAACTGCTGTCTGTAGAATACTCAGGGTACACAGCAGCTCACACTGGGGGGGTAATTAACCAAACCCCCCAATATCTTTTACACTAAAGGGATACAGCCATTACAATGTAACTGCTGTCTGTAGAATACTCAGGGAACACAGCAGCTCACACTGGAGGGGGGGCAATTAACCAAACCCCCCAATATCTTTTACACTAAAGGGATACAGCCATTACAATGTAACTGCTGTCTGTAGAATACTCAGGGAACACAGCAGCTCACACTGGAGGGGGTAATTAACCAAACCCCCCCAATATCTTTTACACTAAAGGGATACGGACATTACAATGTAACTGATGTCTGTAGAATACTCAGGGAACACAGCAGCTCACACTGGGGGGGTAATTAACCAAACCCCCCAATATCTTTTACACTAAAGGGATACAGACATTACAATGTAACTGCTGTCTGTAGAATACTCAGGGAACCCAGCAGCTCACACTGGAGGGGGCAATTAACCAAACTCCCCCAATATCTTTTACACTAAAGGGATACAGACATTACAATGTAACTGCTGTCTGTAGAATACTCAGGGAACACAGCAGCTCACACAGGAGGGGGCAATTAACCAACCCCCCCAATATCTTTTACACTAAAGGGATACGGACATTACAATGTAACTGATGTCTGTAGAATACTCAGGGAACACAGCAGCTCACACTGGAGGGGGCAATTAACCAAACTCCCCCAATATCTTTTACACTAAAGGGATACGGACATTACAATGTAACTGATGTCTGTAGAATACTCAGGGAACACAGCAGCTCACACTGGGGGGGTAATTAACCAAACCCCCCAATATCTTTTACACTAAAGGGATACAGACATTACAATGTAACTGCTGTCTGTAGAATACTCAGGGAACACAGCAGCTCACACTGGAGGGGGGCAATTAACCAAACCCCCCCAATATCTTTTACACTAAAGGGATACGGACATTACAATGTAACTGCTGTCTGTAGAATACTCGGGGAACACAGCAGCTCACACTGGAGGGGGGCAATTAACCAAACCCCCCAATATCTTTTACACTAAAGGGATACGGACATTACAATGTAACTGCTGTCTGTAGAATACTCAGGGAACACAGCAGCTCACACAGGAGGGGGCAATTAACCAACCCCCCCAATATCTTTTACACTAAAGGGATACGGACATTACAATGTAACTGATGTCTGTAGAATACTCAGGGAACACAGCAGCTCACACTGGAGGGGGGCAATTAACCAACCTCCCCCCCCCCAATATCTTTTACACTAAAGGGATACGGACATTACAATGTAACTGCTGTCTGTAGAATACTCAGGGAACACAGCAGCTCACACTGGAGGGGGGCAATTAACCAAACCCCCCCAATATCTTTTACACTAAAGGGATACGGACATTACAATGTAACTGCTGTCTGTAGAATACTCAGGGAACACAGCAGCTCACACTGGGGGGGTAATTAACCAAACCCCCCCAATATCTTTTACACTAAAGGGATACGGACATTACAATGTAACTGCTGTCTGTAGAATACTCAGGGAACACAGCAGCTCACACTGGAGGGGGGCAATTAACCAAACCCCCCCAATATCTTTTACACTAAAGGGATACGGACATTACAATGTAACTGATGTCTGTAGAATACTCAGGGAACACAGCAGCTCACACTGGAGGGGGGCAATTAACCAACCTCCCCCCCCCCCCCCAATATCTTTTACACTAAAGGGATACGGACATTACAATGTAACTGCTGTCTGTAGAATACTCAGGGAACACAGCAGCTCACACTGGAGGGGGGCAATTAACCAAACCCCCCCAATATCTTTTACACTAAAGGGATACGGACATTACAATGTAACTGCTGTCTGTAGAATACTCAGGGAACACAGCAGCTCACACTGGGGGGGTAATTAACCAAACCCCCCCAATATCTTTTACACTAAAGGGATACGGACATTACAATGTAACTGCTGTCTGTAGAATACCCAGGGAACACAGCAGCTCACACTGGAGGGGGGCAATTAACCAAACCCCCCAATATCTTTTACACTAAAGGGATACGGACATTACAATGTAACTGCTGTCTGTAGAATACTCAGGGAACACAGCAGCTCACACAGGAGGGGGCAATTAACCAACCCCCCCAATATCTTTTACACTAAAGGGATACGGACATTACAATGTAACTGATGTCTGTAGAATACTCAGGGAACACAGCAGCTCACACTGGGGGGGTAATTAACCAAACCCCCCAATATCTTTTACACTAAAGGGATACAGACATTACAATGTAACTGCTGTCTGTAGAATACTCAGGGAACACAGCAGCTCACACTGGAGGGGGGCAATTAACCAAACCCCCCCAATATCTTTTACACTAAAGGGATACGGACATTACAATGTAACTGCTGTCTGTAGAATACTCAGGGAACACAGCAGCTCACACAGGAGGGGGCAATTAACCAACCCCCCCAATATCTTTTACACTAAAGGGATACGGACATTACAATGTAACTGATGTCTGTAGAATACTCAGGGAACACAGCAGCTCACACTGGGGGGGTAATTAACCAAACCCCCCAATATCTTTTACACTAAAGGGATACAGACATTACAATGTAACTGCTGTCTGTAGAATACTCAGGGAACACAGCAGCTCACACTGGAGGGGGTAATTAACCAAACCCCCCAATATCTTTTACACTAAAGGGATACGGACATTACAATGTAACTGCTGTCTGTAGAATACTCAGGGAACACAGCATCTCACACTGGAGGGGGGCAATTAACCAACCTCCCCCCCCCCCAATATCTTTTACACTAAAGGGATACGGACATTACAATGTAACTGCTGTCTGTAGAATACTCAGGGAACACAGCAGCTCAAACTGGAGGGGGGAATTAACCAAACCCCCCAATATCTTTTACACTAAAGGGATACGGACATTACAATGTAACTGCTGTCTGTAGAATACTCAGGGAACCCAGCAGCTCACACTGGAGGGGTCAATTAACCAAACCCCCCAATATCTTTTACACTAAAGGGATACGGACATTACAATGTAACTGCTGTGTGTAGAATACTCAGGGAACACAGCAGCTCACACTGGAGGGGGCAATTAACCAACCCCCCCAATATCTTTTACACTAAAGGGATACAGACATTACAATGTAACTGCTGTGTGTAGAATACTCAGGGAACACAGCAGCTCACACTGGAGGGGGCAATTAACCAAACCCCCAATATCTTTTACACTAAAGGGATACAGACATTACAATGTAACTGCTGTCTGTAGAATACTCAGGGAACACAGCAGCTCACACTGGGGGGGGTAATTAACCAAAAACCCCCAATATCTTTTACACTAAAGGGATACGGACATTACAATGTAACTGCCGTCTGTAGAATACTCAGGGAACACAGCAGCTCACACTGGAGGGGGCAATTAACTAAACCCCCAATATCTTTTACACTAAAGGGATACGGACATTACAATGTAACTGCTGTCTGTAGAACACTCAGGGAACACAGCAGCTCACACTGGAGGGGGGCAATTAACCAAACCCCCCAATATCTTTTACACTAAAGGGATACGGACATTACAATGTAACTGCTGTCTGTAGAATACTCGGGGAACACAGCAGCTCACACTGGAGGGGGGCAATTAACCAAACCCCCCCAATATCTTTTACACTAAAGGGATACGGACATTACAATGTAACTGCTGTCTGTAGAATACTCAGGGAACACAGCAGCTCACACAGGAGGGGGCAATTAACCAACCCCCCCAATATCTTTTACACTAAAGGGATACGGACATTACAATGTAACTGCTGTCTGTAGAATACTCGGGGAACACAGCAGCTCACACTGGAGGGGGGCAATTAACCAAACCCCCCCAATATCTTTTACACTAAAGGGATACGGACATTACAATGTAACTGCTGTCTGTAGAATACTCAGGGAACACAGCATCTCACACTGGAGGGGGGCAATTAACCAACCTCCCCCCCCCCCAATATCTTTTACACTAAAGGGATACGGACATTACAATGTAACTGCTGCCTGTAGAATACTCAGGGAACACAGCAGCTCACACTGGAGGGGTCAATTAACCAAACCCCCCAATATCTTTAACACTAAAGGGATACAGACATTACAATGTAACTGCTGTCTGTAGAATACTCAGGGATCCCAGCAGCTCACACTGGGGCGGGGGGGGGGGGGGGGGTAATTAACCAAACCCTCCAATATCTTTTACACTAAAGGGATACAGACATTACAATGTAACTGCTGTCTGTAGAATACTCAAGGAACCCAGCAGCTCACACTTGAGGGGGCAATTAACCAAACCCCCCAATATCTTTTACACTAAAGGGATACGGACATTACAATGTAACTGCTGCCTGTAGAATACTCAGGGAACACAGCAGCTCACACTGGAGGGGTCAATTAACCAAACCCCCCAATATCTTTTACACTAAAGGGATACAGACATTACAATGTAACTGCTGTGTGTAGAATACTCAGGGAACACAGCAGCTCACACTGGGGGGGTAATTAACCAAACCCCCCAATATCTTTTACACTAAAGGTATACAGCCATTACAATGTAACTACTGTCTGTAGAATACTCAGGGAACAAAGCAGCTCACACTGGAGGGGGGCAATTAACCAAACCCCCCCAATATCTTTGACACTAAAGGGATACGGACATTACAATGTAACTGCTGTCTGTAGAATACTCAGGGTACACAGCAGCTCACACTGGAGGGGGGCAATTAACCAAACCCCCCAATATCTTTTACACTAAAGGGATACAGACATTACAATGTAACTGCTGTCTGTAGAATACTCAGGGTACACAGCAGCTCACACTGGTGGGGGGGGGGGGGTTAATTAACCAAACCCCCCAATATCTTTAACACTAAAGGGATACAGACATTACAATGTAACTGCTGTCTGTAGAATACTCAGGGATCCCAGCAGCTCACACTTGGGGGGGGGGGGGTAATTAAACAAACCCCCCAATATCTTTTACACTAAAGGGATACAGACATTACAATGTAACTGCTGTCTGTAGAATACTCAGGGAACCCAGCAGCTCACACTTGAGGGGGCAATTAACCAAACCCCCCAATATCTTTTACACTAAAGGGATACGGACATTACAATGTAACTGCTGTCTGTAGAATACTCAGGGAACCCAGCAGCTCACACTTGAGGGGGCAATTAACCAAACCCCCCAATATCTTTTACACTAAAGTGAGACGGACATTACAATGTAACTGCTGTCTGTAGAATACTCAGGGAACCCAGCAGCTCACACTGGAGGGGGCAATTAACCAACCCCCCCAATATCTTTTACACTAAATGGATACAGACATTACAATGTAACTGCTGTCTGTAGAATACTCAGGGAACACAGCAGCTCACACTGGAGGGGGCAATTAACCAACCCCCCCAATATCTTTTACACTAAAGGGATACGGACATTACAATGTAACTGATGTCTGTAGAATACTCAGGGATCCCAGCAGCTCACACTGGAGGGGGCAATTAACCAAACCCCCCAATATCTTTTACACTAAAGGGATACAGACATTACAATGTAACTGCTGTCTGTAGAATACTCAGGGAACCCAGCAGCTCACACTGGAGGGGGGCAATTAACCAAACCCCCCCAATATCTTTTACACTAAAGGGATACAGCCATTACAATGTAACTGCTGTCTGTAGAATACTCAGGGAACACAGCAGCTCACACTGGGGGGGTAATTAACCAAACCCCCCAATATCTTTTACACTAAAGGGATACAGACATTACAATGTAACTGCTGTCTGTAGAATACTCAGGGAACACAGCAGCTCACACTGGAGGGGGCAATTAACCAAACCCCCCAATATCTTTTACACTAAAGGGATACGGACATTACAATGTAACTGCTGTCTGTAGAATACTCAGGGAACCATGGAACTAACTGTGGATTTGTTAGGTAGTTTGTGCTGTTAACCCATTAAGCCAATGACACTCCATGGGTAGCAGCAGCCTGACTGTAGACAGGTGTCACATCGCTTTGGCGGGCTCACATGAATCATTGGTGATGATGGTCAGAGATCTGAATCTCCATCCTATAGAATGCGAGTGATGCCAGGAGTGACACAGATTGCACACCCACCTCCACACCTACACAGAGCAGGCAGACACCAGCAGTACTCTGAGTAACATGCAATCTCTCCGCAGCTGGTCCCTTCCCAGATCCTGGCAGGGAGGAGAGCGGCACTGCGCACTCACATTGGAATTTGTGTGTGGGTTCATTGCTTGTTGAAAATGTAAAAAGTGCATTTCAGAACTCCCACTGGCATCGTGTGCCCAGCAGAGACTTTTTATTCTGAATCTATATTGCAGAAGACCTGAGTGCTGCTTGTTCATCCCTTGAAATTACCTGTGATCCCAAGTAAGTGACTCTGTGGCTGTATGTCATGGGCTGGCTCTGTGGCTGTGTGTCATAGGCTAGCTCTGTGGCTGTGTGTCATAGGCTAGCTCTGTGGCTGTGTGTCATAGGCTAGCTCTGTGGCTGTGTGTCATAGGCTAGCTCTGTGGCTGTGTGTCATAGGCTAGCTCTGTGGCTGTGTGTCATAGGCTGACTCTGTGGCTGTATGTCATAGGGTGACTCTGTGGCTGTATGTCATAGGGTGACTCTGTGGCTGTATGTCATGGGCTGACTCTGTGGCTGTATGTCATAGGCTGACTCTGTGGCTGTATGTCATAGGGTGACTCTGTGGCTGTGTGTCATAGGCTGACTCTGTGGCTGTGTGTCATAGGCTGACTCTGTGGCTGTATGTCATAGGGTGACTCTGTGGCTGTATGTCATAGGGTGACTCTGTGGCTGTATGTCATGGGCTGGCTGCTGTAATGGCGGGGAAGGGGCACTCTGCACCACAACTCATTTCTCTCTGTTTACTGCTCGTTTATTTACGTAACTCTCCTGGGTGAGATATTAGAGATATGTATCAAGGTGTGGAAAATGGAAGATCATTCACACAAGTGAAAAACTATAATTTGTAAAGAGTCTCACAGAGAGGTTATTTTTAGTTTTGATATAAATGTATCGGCGTCAATAGACAAACCAATCCCTGATTTTAACCTGGAAAAGCTGCTTTATAATATGTGTCTGAATGAAAAGAAATGTACAAGAGGTCACTCTTCACAGTGATTGTAGAACTATAATAGTGTTTCAATATTTTCACAGCTATACAGGTAGAAACAGGTAGAAACAGGTAGAAACAGGTAGAAACAGGTAGAAAAAAGCTAGACAGGCAGATTCTCAGAGTGAATGGGCAGATTCTCGGAGTGAATGGGCAGATTCTCGGAGTGAATGGGCAGATTCTCGGAGCAGATTCTCAAAGTGAATGGACAGATTCTAAGAGTAAATGGGCAGATTCTCATGAGGATTTGACAGAATCTTTCAATCAAATTTTTGGTTATTTCTAGACAATTTAATTCTCTCCTGCTTTTCAGCCACATTAAAGTAAGGGTTATTTGTGCAGTTACAATGTATAAAGTTAGCCATATGAAGAAAGATATTTCAATAATTGCATAATAATGAAACAATCCATTTACTGTAAATGTATATCCAAGACGCAGCTCACAATGTTCTGGGTATAAATGATCACATACAGTTTGGAAATGGATTTCTTACATAATATACCATTTACTGAGCTCATGAACTGCAGACAACAGTAATTAGGATATAAATAAGCAGCGTTCACTCCCCTCTGATAAATGCTGCTATTAAAGGAAGTAATTAGATGGTATTTTTTCTGGTTTCTAGATAATTAGATCACTACAGCTATCTCTCCCAAACTATCTATATCTGCCTGAGCTGGCGATAGATTCAGACACAGAGGGCAGCATTATTTACAAGTTAAAATGTTTACGGTTTCAATGAAACAAAATGAGAAAAGTTCTTTATTTATTTATTGATTATTCCCATTCGCTACACGTTGATTTATAGAAAAAGGCAGGCGATGAGTGTGACGGGAACAGAAAGTGATAAGCTTTCAGACTGTAAGTGAGCCCAGGATTATGGGAAGGTATTGGAGGAAACGTAGTATAGCCCGAGAGAGAAGACGGAGTCTCCAGAATCCTGACGTGGTGTTCGTTTTCAATAATAAAAAAAGTCCAACTCTGGTAAAGGTTGTTCAGAACTTTTACAAAAGGAATCACTTTCGTGCTTAGAAATCTATAATATCTATTAGTTTGCAGTAATACCTGCTTCTTATCTATGAAACCTGTATTATATAATTACATATTATATGAGGCTAGAGTTAGTGTGCAGTTGCTATGGTTAGTGTGTTAGGATTTGTGTGTATGTGTTAGGGTTAGTGTGTTAGGATTAGTGTGTAAGGGTTAGTGTGTAATTGAAAGGGTTAGTGTGTTAGGGTTTGTGTGTTAGGGTTTGTGTGTTATGGTTTGTGTGTATGTGTTAGGGTTAGTGTGCTAGGGTTAGTGTGTAATTGATAGGGTTAGTGTATATTTGTTAGGGTTACTGTGTTATGTTTAGTGTGTAATTGTTAGGGTTAGTGTGTAATTGTTAGGGTTAGTGTGTAATTGATAGGGTTAGTGTGTTATGGTTTGTGTGTTAGGGTTTGTGTGTATGTGTTAGGGTTAGTGTGCTAGGGTTAGTGTGTAATTGATAGGGTTAGTGCGTTGGGGTTTGTGTGTATGTGTTAGGGTTAGTGTGCTAGGGTTAGTGTGTAATTGATAGGGTTAGTGTATATTTGTTAGGGTTACTGTGTTATGTTTAGTGTGTAATTGTTAGGGTTAGTGTGCTAGGGTTAGTGTGTAATTGTTAGGGTTAGTGTGCTAGGGTTAGTTTTAGTGTGTTAGGCTTAGTGTATAATTGTTAGGTTTTTTTAGGGTTATTGTGTAATTGTAAGGGTTACTGTTAGGGGTAGTGTCTTAGGGTTAAGTCCTCTGTATATTAAGGGAACTGAGTCCCCTGTGCAAGTATAGTAAGGGAACTGAGTCCTCTGTGCAAGTATAGTAAGGGAACTGAGTCCTCTGTGCAAGTATAGTAAGGGAACCGAGTCCTCTGTGCAAGTATAGTATAGTAAGTATTAACAGAACAGACACTAATAACCCTGAGATTCCATCCCACACTGTGTGTTCCATGCAGTACCCACTCCCACCATTAGCAGAACAGACGCCAATAACCCTGAGATTCCATCCCATACTGTGTTCCACGCAGTACCCACTCCCACCATTAGCAGAACAGATGCCAATAACCCTGAGATTCCATCCCACACTGAGTTCCACGCAGTACCCACTCCCACCATTAGCAGAACAGACGCCAATAACCCTGAGATTCCATCCCACACTGTGTTCCACGCAGCACCCTCTCCCACCGTTGGCAGGACAGACACCAATAACCCTGAGATTCCATCCCACACTGTGTGTTCCACGCAGTACCCACTCCCACCATTAGCAGAACAGATGCTAATAACCCTGAGATTCCATCCCATACGGTGTTCCAGACAGTACCCACTCCCACTGTTAGCAGGACAAACAGCAGTGATCCCGATATTCTGTCCCTCTCTTCTTGGACTGTAATTTTTGGTCCTCGTGGCTCGTTCTCCAAATCTCATCGTACCTTTCAGCCAAGCCTGGTATGTCAGCGTATCCTGTCGCAGCCAGAGGGCAGGTATCAATGGCTGCACAGCCATTAGTAAATGTCTCGACACTGTTTTTTTATAGCGAGTAAAAGGGAGCTTAGATCGGTTTAAAAGCATATCTGTTGGGTGGAAGGATACTTCTTCATCATCTATAGTTGATAAGGTATCATATTCCTTTTCCCAGTAAGGTTTGATAATCGGACACTCCCTGAAAATATGCAAGAGCGACCCAGCACCTCCAACACAAATCAGATGCAGGACTTGTTTTTGTATATTATTTATTTATAAAATATTTTACCAGGAAAGATACATTGAGATTTCTCTTGTTTTCAAGTATGTCCTGGGTCAACAAATCATTGCATTGTTACAATTAGGGTACAATAAAATACAAAAACAATATTAATACACAATAAATACAAAATTTAACCTAGAACAGGTAGGGTATACTATATTACGATTGAAGAATGAGTTACTAAACTAATGACACTTCCGTCATTTATAGCAAAAAAATGCGTCACAAAATAAATAATAAAAAGGAAGCAACATTGTTGAAATAACAGGATTCAATTAGCTCTTTGTCAAGCACCAGGCAAGATTGTGTTTTTCACTTGAGGCACTGACACAGAGCATCACACGGGAGGAAGATTCGGAGCGTGCCTCCACTTAGAGTGTGAGTTGAATGGGCCCATTGTTGCGCTTTTATTTGGATCTACCAGCCATTATAGCACATAAAGGATTGAGTATTTACTGCTTAACATTACAACTTCCTGTGAGTACTGAGATAACTTATAACCCTCATGTTGTTTCAGGAGCACACAGTTAAAACATGGGGGCATATTGCATCGTATTTTTAATTAAAGGAACACTCTCAGCACCAACAACACTTTTTTTGATGCAGAAATACTGTGTCTTTTTTGCTGACATTGTAAAACATAAATGTTTCTGAGAAACGACTGTGCTTACATTAGTCCAAAACCACTCCTAAAGGGGCAGTTGGATAGACACGCTAAAGGCTATTCCACCTGAAAGTAATAACAAATAAACCGTGCTATATAGGCGCTCAAATATAATATAGTGAAGAACCTGATGACACTAAGCAGCTCAACACACGTGAAGGTACCTCCAACCGTAACACAATAACATGCAAAAAAGTGGGGTGGTGTAAGTGGGACAGAAAGGTCACAACAAACAAGACCCAGTGGAGCGCTAATGGAAATAGTTTAACTCACCCTTACAATAAGGGATATGAAATATAAGAAAATCTAAAGGAAGAGAGATAAATAGAGACAATGGTGTAGTATATATGGACTTGATATTCTTAGAAAGAAGGACTGTAGATGTAACAAACTCACATGGCTTAGAGCCTGAGGGAGATAGGCTCAAATCGTAAACGTAGAGGTATTTTAAAGCAAATACCAGGCTTCTTCAATGGTTGTATGGCAATCCTCAAAGAAAAGGAAAAAAAAAAAGGGGGGGGACAATGGACCAAAGTCCTCGTGTGTTACCCTTAATATCAATATGATAGCAAAACAGGTACAAGTGCTTGCTCACCTTTAAGAGAGCCAATCCAAACTGGGCTCTCAGTGTAATAGGTTTTGTGCCTTTAAGAGGGCACTGCTCTTCTTTGTTTGCAGGAAAATAGATTCAGGTCGTGGAACTCATATGAAGAATAAAGCAAATTTATTATTAAAAAAAACTTACATAAAATGCAAATAAAAGTCCCATTAAATAATGGTGTAAATATGAGTCCTCGTCCGAGACGCGTTTCGCCTTATGGAAAGGCTTTCTCAATCGGTGTCCTGCTTGAATATTCCCGCCGGTTAAATAGCCACAAAGTCCATTCCCATTGGTTCCTGCCGTCTTCCGGCTCACCAAATAAGGCAAGGGGTGTTCGAATCATCTGTTGTGAATGTTCGTGATTACGGAAGTGACATATCGCACTTGCCGCAACGTCACTTCCGTTTTAGTTACGGTCACCATCTTTGTCTTTGGCAAACATCAAATCTTCGAGCACATCCTTATATGCTCGGTGTAATGTGTGAAATACAGACATAAAAGAAGAAAAATGCATCAATCTAATATCATAGCTGCATAAATATGTCTTCATAATTGAAATAAAACAGATACAGTGTAAATATAGATGTAAAAAAGGGGAGAGGAAATTGGAGATATCGGTTCAATGTAATGAACAATAACCTATATCGGTTATATAAAGCCACTTGTCCTATTAACCTTATACATAAGATATACAAGTGCATAGATGAGTCTTAGATAGTATTACTACCTTAAAAGAATATACAACAAAGTCAATTGTTGGCAAAAAATAAATAACAGACATCGTAATTCATCGATTTATAGTGAAAACTATGTGAAAAGACTGAGAGAAGGAGGAGAAAAAAAAATATATAAAATTACTCATAAGAAATGACAAAGTTCAAAATCATAATTGAGACCTTTAGGATATAAAGTATCTAATTCAAAAATCCATTTCATCTCAGCTTTACCCATTTTTTTTCACCAAATCGTCACCTCTCCAGTCTGTAACTATTTTTTGAATGCCCATAAATTTGAATGCTCCACCAGACTGTGTCTCCGCCGACTGTGTCCCCACTAACTGTGTCTTCATTGAATGTGTCTCCACCTGACTGTGCCTCCACAGACTGTATGTCCGCCGGTGTCTTCTCTGACTGTGTCTTCTCTGACTATCTTCATTGACTCTACTGAATGTGTTTTCTCTCTGTATCTCCAGCAACTGTGTCTCCAATGAATGTGTCTTCTCTTATTGTGCCTCCACTGAATGTGTCTTCTCAGAGACCACTGTCTCATTAAACTGTGTCTTTTTTGACTGTATCTTAACTGACTGCGTCTCCACTGACTGTGACTTCACCTACTGTATCTCCACAAACTGCTTCTCCACTGACTGTGTCTTCTCTGATTCTGTCTCCACCAACTGTGTCCCTATCAAGTTTCTCCACCAGACTTTGTTTCCATCGACTGTCTCCACTGACTGTGTCTCTATCGACTGTGTCTTCACTGAATGTGTCTCAATTGAGTGTCTACTCTAACTGTGCCTTCTCTGACTGTCTCCATCGATTGTGTCTCCACTTACTGTGTCTTACTGTGTTTTTTCTGTGTCTTAACTGCGTCTTTTATGAATGTGTCTTCTCTGCCTGTGTCTCCATCCAACTGTGCCTTTTCTGACTGTGCATTTTCTGCTGTCTCCACAACTGTGTCTTCTCTGACTGTATCTCCATGGATTGTGTCTCCACTGACTGTACTTCCTCTCGATGGGTTGCATTCTGCCATTGGGGAAGAAGGCCTGCTACCTCTGTCTCCTCTCACTGGGTTGCAATCTGCTGCTGGAGAGGGAGTTGGGTAGCGAGGGGCTTGGGGATATGGGCTGGCAGACCAGAATCTCTGCGATTCAGGTGTTTAGAACACGGGCCCCTCAACACATACCTGGCCAAAAACATCTGGTGTAAAGTCTATGAAATCCAGTAATCCATGGTGGCCAGATTGGGTCAGATCTGGATCCAGTTCTGTTCCTTCTGAGAGATCCAATAGGCATTTCCAAGTGTCTCAAATGTTCAATAGTCGAAACTCCTCAGGACATCCAAATTCAATACTATCCTCAAAGGCCTCCCACAATAGGCCAGGGTCATTATTGTCCTCACCCTCTGGAGGGTTGTCATCCGCTAGCCATTGGTACTGCTGGACTGCATACCACCATAAGGTAGCATTATCCAGCTACAATTCCTGCTGGACCAAAGGCATTTGCAAATCAGCTTGATCCCAAAATCCAGTGGAGCGCTAATATAATGTATAAACTCACCCTTTAAAAAAGGGATATAAAATTCAAGGGAATATGGTACAGAGCCTGAAAACGATAGGCTCAAATCACAAGCGCAGGGGTGCTTTAAAGCAAACACCAAGCCTCTTCAATGGTTTGATGGCAATCCTCAAAGAAAGGGAGAGATAAGGGGACATGGACCACAGTCCTAGTGTGTTATCCTCAACCCAAAGTGGTATCAAAACAAGTTAAATGCTTGCTCACCTTTTTGAGAGCCAATACAAACTGGGCTCTCAGTATGATAGGTAGTGTGCCTTTAAGAGGGCACTGCTCTTCTTTGTAGCAGGAAAGTAGATGCAGGTCGTGCTACAAAGAAGAGCAGTGCCCTCTTAAAGGCACACTACCTATCATACTGAGAGCCCAGTTTGTATTGGCTCTCAAAAAGGTGAGCAAGCATTTAACTTGTTTTGATACCACTTTGGGTTGAGGATAACACACTAGGACTGTGGTCCATGTCCCCTTATCTCTCCCTTTCTTTGAGGATTGCCATCAAACCATTGAAGAGGCTTGGTGTTTGCTTTAAAGCACCCCTGCGCTTGTGATTTGAGCCTATCGTTTTCAGGCTCTGTACCATATTCCCTTGAATTTTATATCCCTTTTTTAAAGGGTGAGTTTATACATTATATTAGCGCTCCACTGGGTCTTGTTTGTCGTGACCTTTTCCACTTTCATTACCCCACTACTCTGCATGTTATTGTGTTAAGGTTGGAGGTACCTTCACGTGTGTCGAGCTGCTTAGTGGAACCAGGTTCTTCACCAAATTACAAATTTGAGCGCCTAGGAAAGCACGGTTTATTTGTGATCCCAAAATCGCTGCATTATGGTTGGGAGAGATTCTCTCTGGAGAACCCGAACATTCGCGAGTAGATTGTTCCAGAGTTCCCGTCTGATTGCATCCCTCCCGTCCAATTTTTTCTTGAGGTCACTGCTGGAAATCTGAGGTTTGTGACCTAGGCTGCTCTCTGCCATCTGTCACTGTTCGTGCCTGGCTGACGAGGCAGATACACCTCTTTTGGTCCATCTCTGTGATCCCCAGATCAGTTCCACCACCTCTTCTTATGGATTGGCTCTGAGGAAAGCCAATCACTTTTTTGTCTACATAAATGATTTGAGTATTAAACACCAGACTGCTATGATTGTTTAATTACCCAAAATGTCAGGATTTCATTTTCGAAAGCACAAGGGTTGCGACAACAATAGCTGGTCTTAAAACTCAGCTGGGTGTTTCTCTACAGAGAATGACATACAGCAAGGAAGAAACAGAAGTATTAACAATGAGTGAATAAACAAGGAGCTTAACATATGGAACCAATAATAAAAAATAGTGAAGTTTAAATTGTGCAAATGCCCCTTTAAAGGGCAACAAAGCATACAGAAAAAAATCCTTTATGTGAAAACAATACTCCAGCAAGAAGTTAATGTAGTTTGCAAATGAAAGATTAAGCTAAGAATCCCTCCTTTAAAATACACATATAAAATCCCTAAAATAGTACACTGGACATGTTTACATAAGTATTCCCTTATTTATTTATTTATTAATTTGCTGCACACCATGTTATATGTATATAAGGCAAAGATGGCTGTGACAGCCTTATCCTGCCTAGAGCCGACATTTCTCATTGGTGGCATCAGCATCAAGAGACCCGTCAGTGACTTAGGAAAGAGCTTACCCATCACTGGCATAGAACTGAACTTACCAATCACTGGCACACAGCTGAGCATGATCGTAACTGGTTCAAGACTGAGCTTACCCATCACTGGCAAAGAACTGAACTTACCAATCACTGGCACACAGCTGAGCATGATCGTAACTGGTTCAAGACTAACTTACCCATCACTGGCATAGAACTAAACTTACCAATCACTGGCACACAGCTGAGCATGATCGTAACTGGTTCAAGACTGAGCTTACCCATCACTGGCATAGAACTGAACTTACCAATCACTGGCACACCGCTGAGCATGATCGTAACTGGTTCAGGACTGAGCTTACACATCATTGGAATAGAACTGAGCTTACCCATCAGTTTTAGAGGGCTGCCCATACCCATCACAGGCATAGCACTGAGCTTACCAATCACTGGCACACAGCTGAGAATAGAAACATAGAATGTGACGGCAGATAAGAACCCATCAAGTCTGCTCAATTTTCTAAATACTTTCATTAGTCCCTGGCCTTATCTTATAGTTAGGATAACCTTATGCCTATCCCACACATGCTTAAACTACTTCACTGTGTAAACCTCTACCACTTCAGCTGGAAGGCTTTGCCATGCATCCACTACCCTCTCTGTAAAGTAATACTTCCTGGTATTATTTTTAAACCGTTGCCCCTCTAATTTAAGACTATGTTAAGACGTCTTGTTAGTGGTAGTTTTTCTTCTTTTAAACATATTTTTTGTGATGGAACGCTGGTACGCCCTCACTTGGGCACCAAGGGCTCCTTTGTTTGGGTGGGCTCTGGTGGGGAGTAGCCATTTAGACTGCACAGACTTAGACCTAGCCACCACATGGAGAGACAAGATGGCACCGAACCAGAGAGAGTGTGACCACGTGGGTGGGGGTTGGGACTTTCCCATTTGTAACTCAGGGAGCTTAGTTACCTATTGTTGACTGTGTGTTAATCCCTTTACCTAATGCATAATGTTTTCCTGTGTATGCAAAGTAGGTGTTCTGTGATAATATGCCCTATTGGTTATTAATGAGCTTAGTGTGATTGGCTGTTTGTTTAGACCCAGTTTGATTGGTTGCTGTTCCAAACCTATGTGTGTTTACTAATGAGTTTACTTGTATGCAAATACCTGGGTGTGCTTAATAAACATTAGTTCCTGTTCTACCCTCAAGCTGTGTGTGTGTCTGGTATTTTTGGGGGAGAGGTGTTAGCTGACTGAGTCTTTGTGAAAGGGCTGTCATCTGTGGTTTGGCTGGCGTGAAGAAGCTGTTCAGATGAGTGTGCTCAGTCGGGCCACAATCGACCCGTCATAGTCTCCTTCACTGTGTTGATCCCCTTTATGTATTTCAATGTTTCTATCATATCTTTGTCTTGTCTTTCCTCCAAGTTATGCATCTTAAGTTCCTTTAACCTTTCCTTGTAAGTTTTATCCTGCAATCCATGAACCAGTTTAGTAGCCCTTTTCTGAACTCTCTCTCTAAAGTATCAATATCCTTCTGGAGATACTGTCTCCAGTATTGTGTACAATACTCCAAGTGAGGTCTCACCAGTGTTTTGTACAATGGCATGAGCACTTCCCTCTTTCTACTGCTAATACCTCTCTCTATGATTGTCACTGGTTCATGACTGAGCTCGCACATCATTGGAATAGAACCAAGCTTATGTATCAGTTTTAGAGGGCTGACCATACCCATCACTGGTATAGAACGGAGTTTACCAATCACTGGAACACAGCTGAGCATGCTCGTCACAGGTTCAATACTAGGCTAACAAATTATTGGAATTGAACTGTAACGGATCACCTGGCACCCCAACTGGGTACCTCCGTTGATGGATGCTCCTAGTGCTTCCCGAGGGCTCCAAGCACTCCACTTGACACCATAAGCAATGCAGACCCCACGAACCGCCGCAGCTTGGTTGGGGGTCTCACCGTCTCCTACCCACACTGGACCTACGACAATGCTCCAGGCTCCAGTGGGTGAACCTCTCTTCCTTCAGAGAGCGAAGCAGGGACAAGCTCTTAAAAGAGCTTAGTGATTATAGCCAGAGGAGTATACAGCATATAGCAATCCCCAATGTAAATGCAGCCTTTTCCCCCACACATGAGACAAGGCTCTAAGTTGAGGGTAAAACAGGAACTCAGCAATCTGAGGGTTTATTGTCTCTTATATACAGGTTTTTCCACAAGGTTACCACCCACGTGGTACCACACAAACAACCCTCCCCCTCTCTGCTTGGGAGATAATTGAGTAAAATACTGTAATTAACTCAATTATCCCTAAGCAGAAAAAAACAATTTTTCACAAAACACAGAAAACTCCCCAAAACACCACATATCCCCATTATACATCCCTGGATAGCCCTGATCTGGGTGAACATATTTGACCGAACGCAAGCATGGATTTCATGCCCAAAACAGTTCCACAGATTTAGGCTGTGCGGCCGGTCTATCTTCTCCTCTATCCTGGAGAAAATTGGAACTATCTCTAAGTCAAAAACTGTTACAAAAACCACATAAAAATACATAACTCTTATAATATAATGTTTAACCCCTTAACGCCGTTATGGCATTCTATGCCGTCGCGGCTTTAAAAGGTAATGGCTTGCAGCCCTTGGAGGTCCGGCGTGCTCACCTTCGCCGTGATCCTCTTCTGGAGGGCTGCCTGACAGCTCAGGCAGCCCTCCCCCGGCAAATCAGGTCCCCGGGGGCCATGTGATCGCTCTCAAAGAGTGATCACATGGCCCCCTATAGCTGGCTGTGGATCTGCCAGCAAGGGGGGCTGTCTGAAATATCAGACAGTCCCCCTGCTGGTAGGTAGTGTAAAAAAAAAAAAAAAAAATTAGACTAGTGTAAAATTAAATTAAATGCATTTTTATATATATACATATTATATATATATGTAACGTTATACGTAATGTATTTTAATATTAATATTAGTACACTAATTTTTTAACAGAATTATGTCATTGGATTAATTAAAATTTGATTGACATGCCTGACAACACAGGGAGAAAGTGCAGAGAATTTAATTTGCAAGCACTATATTTGACCCTGTAACTCTCCAAGACACCATAAAACCTGTACATAGGGGTTACTGTTTTACTCGGGAGACTTCGCTGAACTCAAATATTAGTGTTTAAAACGGGTAAATTGTATTACAACAATGATATTTTAAGTAAAAGTGAAGTTTTTTGAATGTTTCACAAACAAACGGCACTTTTATGGACTATATTATTGTTGTAATATGTTTTACGGTTTTAAAACACTAATATTTGTGTTTAGTGAAGTCTCCTGAGAATAACAGTACCCCCCATGTACAGGTTTATGGTGTTTTGGAAAGTTAGAGAGTCACATATAAGGCTTGCATTTCATTTTTTTCACATTGAAATTTGCCAGATTAGTTATGTTGCCTTTGAGAGCGTATGGTAGCCCAGGAATGAGAATTGTAGATTATGCTAGCTTTAGTGTACCTATAATCTTAATTTTATTAATGACAGGAGGCGAGTATTTGCTTAAGTCTCTCTTTACTAGAACTCCACAGCAGCACAGAAAACAACCAATCAGAAAAAAGTTAGGTACTATAAAACTCCCCTCCCCATGCATCATTTCCTCTTTCAAGCTGCGACAAAACAGAATAAAAGGCAGAGAACATCATGGGGAAGAAACGAAGTCCTAGATACGATGAATATAACGATGTCCACCATCCAAGTGTAACCGTCAAACTAGATAGTGTAGATGGACTGTAAACTGAAACGAGAGAAAAACAGAATCGAACAGGTTGATTATCCAATGAAATGTACTCTGAATAAACATGTAGGTACCCAACGTAGCAACAAAATCAACCTAATATATAAATATCCCAACCCTACTTATGGAAAAAAACACAGACATAAGGAACAAGCGACAGGTAGCAGAGACAACAAACAGAGTTGCATACTTACCTGATAATCTAAACTATAACCTTAAACAAGGGAGGGATAAGAATGGGTGGGAAATACTCGCCTCCTGTCATTAATAAAATTAAGATTATAGGTACACTAAAGCTAGCATAATCTACAATTTTATAACATGACAGGAGGCTTCGTATTTGCTGTTTCAACGCTCAGTTCACCAATCCAACGCTGTTTGTGTCGCTGGTAATTATTCCAGGAAATATCAGAGTAATCCTAATTGGACCTTCCAAATACGATAGATGACAGCCGACGGGTCAAAGAAGATGCCAACCGACGAATAATCTCAGATACGGAAAAAAAGCACCATCCGCCGGTAAATCCATTGTACGTGGTGTAGCAACCTGTTTCCTAGAAGTCGGTCCATGAGCTGGTAGGCTGACCTATTAGCCACATTCCTGTAGTTGTATAACTTCGAAATCCGATCTAGGACCTAGGGTCGCGAGGAGAAAACTGACACCAAGTCTCAACTCATGACCCGTAAGGCGGCTCCTCCGATCGTGCCAGGGCCATTCGGCGATGCGGCCTTGCAGGGAGATCTCCAATTCCAAGGAATGCACCGAAGACCACCACCAAAATCGCAAAAGTAATCGAGGAGGAACTTTCGTACCTTCCTGTTCCACCCGGTGGGGTGTCACATCCGAGTATAAATTCATAATGCAGGCGATAGTGTGGCCAAACCAGCCGCATACTAAGTGATTCCAATATTCCAAACGGACTGTGTAACTTCGGACGCCGTAGAGAAAAGGCTCCGAAGGACGTCCATTCAGGGTTCCGAACTGAACTTGGGTGGAGGAACGGTGGTCGACTATTCTGGGAATAGGGAATACCAGAAATCTTCAAAGGAATGGAAAGTGAAAACAGGAACGCAGATTCCCATCCAGAAATGCCCCCGTCCAAGAGTGAAAGATGTTTGTGTAGGAGTCGTGGTATACCAGGTACCACCATAAGGTCTCGTAGGTCTCCTCGACGATAGTTGAAGAGTAGGGTAGCGCGAATCCAACAAAAACGGCTCCCGTGAGGAATAACTAGAGTATAGACGGAGGGTCCTCCATCCCCGAACCCTGATCACCAGGTATGCGTTTCGAGGAGACGGGGCAGTCCTGCCATCTTATCCCAAGATCTGATGACCGGGGAGGTCAAGACAAACCGGGTTTCCCGGTCTTACCATGTGAACCATACGTACGGTTTGTACCTTCAGAGCGGGTAATAGGCCCTCCTTAATCCTGTTACCCGAGCAAGGCAGAGCCCGTTTGCTCCATGTAGGTCCCCGTATCTCCTGCCACCTAAATATGGGAGTAAAACTGTCTGAGCAGTTGTTACAATGGTCTGGATATCCAAAAACAGAAAGCAATCCTCTGCTTTCTATGGTGCCGAATATACCCAAACCTGCACTCACATAATACCTGAGTTCCATCCGATAGCCGAACCATCTCCAGGAATGTGTATAAATAAGCGGGAGTCACCCCTCGTTATACCTCTGTGAGAATATCCCTCCATTGCAGGAGATAGACTAGAGGAATCCAGTCTAAATATGGATATCTTGCATGAACCAGGCAGTCCTCTATATCGGAACCAGTAGCACGGACGTCAGATCTACTTGAATGCAGGAGGGACGCCCCTCCATGTAGTCCTCGATGTCTTGCACAGGCACAAGCCTGTGTGATGAACAAACGGATGGCACCGTAGAGCGTCGAGTGTATGAGAGAGCCGCGCTCTCTACTAATGTGATCAAATAACGTGCTAACGTCCGGCTGATAGGCTGAGCGGGCCGTACCCGTAAATAACCAAACAGTAGAGTCTGCATCCGTGACCGTACCTCTCCATGAGCATGTTTCCTCCAAACATGACCCCTGTATCCAGCTCAGTCCCTGGCTGAGGGAGAGGGAGGGGTGCGCCCTCTAATAACAAATCAGTGTCCGGTTCCGTATCTGAGAGGGGTTCGCTCTCTGCTCCAGAAGATAAAATGTCCTCGGATCGAAGTGATGGAAGGCCGCACCCTCCTGTGATCCAAGCTAGAGTCCCTAGAGACTCAGGGTGACCAACTAAGGGTACACCAAATACGAGTATCAGCATAAGGCTGAGGGTAATCTACGGGAAAAACGATGGCAAAACTATCAACTGACCGTCCGGATCCCGTGCGCACGCGCGGGTTCCAGGCGGACCGTTGGTAGTCTGAGGAAAGCAGGAGACGTTCTCCGCAATCCACGAGCACCCGGGAGGTCGGAGGAGGTCAAGTAAGGCCTCTCGACGACCCAAGCAAAAGGAAAAGGAAGTCACGAAAAAACGAAAAAGGCAACAATAACGTAGGTATGAGTAAAAACGCAAATTCTATCTCAGCTAGAAGGCAAATAGCAGGCCGGAAGGCAAGACAAGTAAGACCCACTGCACAGGGCCAGAAGCTAACCTTACGCAGGAATAACTACCGATAGCTATATGGATACCGGGAGGCAGATACGGAGTTAGTTGATAAAGACAAGGAAAACACCGCGTTCTCCTGTAGGTGACTGAGTACCGGTCCTTGCCAGTGCAAGGTTCTCCTTTGAGATGCGCCGTCGCCGGACTGGCGCAAACCGCGGACGTGTCCGAGTCTTCGTAAGAAAACTTGCCCTTCAGGTCTGAGGTTTAGGGCCTTCACCCTACCTACCATATCCAGATGGCCGTATAAGGTGTCCTCTTGGATAGTATGGCAATGGTGCTTGTCCGGACACCTGCCTATTTCCGTGTCACTGGTGGGCACTGGCTTCTCCTCAGTGATATTCCCCCAGGCCCGCGGCCAAAAGGGGGTTCGGCACCAATAGAGCAGGCCCAGCAGGCCAAACTAATGGACACAGGATAGTTGGCCAAGCAAATAGGCACCGACCTAGTAGGCCAGACAAATAGGCACCGACATAGGAGGCCAATAAATGGGGCACCGACCTAGCAGGCCGTTCTTATGGGCACAGACATAGCAGGCCGTTCTTATGGGCACAGACATAGCAGGCCAATCTTATGGGCACAGACACAGCAGGCCAATCTTATGGGCACAGACACAGCAGGCCAATCTTATGGGCACAGACACAGCAGGCCAATCTTATGGGCACAGACACAGCAGGCCAATCTTATGGGCACAGACACAGCAGGCCAATCTTATGGGCACAGACATAGCAGGCCAATCTTATGGGCACAGACATAGCAGGCCAATCTTATGGGCACAGACATAGCAGGCCGTTCTTATGGACACAGACATAGCAGGCCGTTCTTATGGACACAGACATAGCAGGCCGTTCTTATGGGCACAGACATAGTAGGCCGTTCTTATGGGCACAGACATAGTAGGCCGTTCTTATGGGCACAGACATAGCAGGCCGTTCTTATGGGCACAGACATAGCAGGCCGTTCTTATGGGCACAGACATAGCAGGCCGTTCTTATGGGCACAGACATAGCAGGCCGTTCTTATGGGCACAGACATAGCAGGCCGTTCTTATGGGCACAGACATAGCAGGCCATTCTTATGGGCACAGACATAGCAGGCCGTTCTTATGGGCACCGACATAGCAGGCCGTTCTAATGGGCACAGTTATAGCAGGCCGCTTGAATGGGCACAGACGTAGCAGGCCAATCCTGGGTTGCGGATCATTATTATATTATCATAACATGGTATTTATATAGCGCCATTCTATTCCGCAGCGCTTTACAAGGGTATCGCGGGTAGAGGTCCCTAGAAATCGTAGATCCTCAGGGCATCCTGTGACATAGGACCCCTACACACCAACCCTTTTAGACAGCGTAATGCCGTGTGAATAACCTGAACCAGGACCGGCAGTCCCTAAGTGCCCAGCAGGCAAAATAGTGCTATACCAGCCGTAGCACATACAGGCTGAACCTGGTCCAGTGATGATAGTGCTCATGAATCACGACATACAGCGTGATTAATTTAAAACTGAGAAGGCATGCACATGAAGCTGCAGACCTGTTTGAGAATTCGTCATCAGTATATGTCCCACCAGCATGCCATCTGAAAAGAAATAGAGTCAGCATAGACTGGTCTCTCATATCAATCTGAGCCAGAGATAGGTCTGCTTAGCTTTTTAACCCCTTAAGGACCAAACTTCTGGAATAAAAAGGAATCATGACATGTCACACACGTCATGTGTCCTTAAGGGGTTAAATGCGCCCAGGATAGTGAGTATCTTACTAGAGTAGTCTGGTCTCTGTCTCCATGGATGGACCATGTACATAAATACCGAAGCATAGGGACTGGTAGTTAACCATAATTTTGCAATATAAAAATGTCACGTGTCCTTGCATCATATAGATCCAACAAAAGATGATCCACGTGTTCCTTCAGCCAGCATGTAATTACACAACAGACTGACGTCTTGCTATACAGGGGATTTGAACTCATGGATGAAAATCCCCAGTGCAAGTCTGTAACCACTGAGCCACCATACATGTGCTTAGGCTATATCTAATAGGAGGTAGATAATGAGAGGAGAGTAGTGAAGAAAACAATGGACACATACCTTAGTGCAAAAAAGAAAGTCACATCAATGAAAGCATACAAATACCATGCAGAAAATATGCAAAGTGAGAATCCAAGAGACAAGCCTGGAATAATCACTTACAAATATCAATGTGAACTAAAATATGAATGTAGTCCAGATACTCACAGAAATAGTGAGCTACCTGACTTCTGGCTCTGTATGTGCCCTGTTACAGAGCCAGACCCCAGTGGGGAAGAAAAACTCTGTGTCCGACCACCATGGGAGGAAGAGGGGGCGCGTTTAGCAGGCGCACCCTCCTCTATCTGGTCGGATGCACGTGGATCCAGGGGGGGGCCGCATGGCAAGGTGGCCATGTGCGTGAGCGATCCGGGCCGCCGGGTACTCGCGCCTGACCGCGAGATACCCCGCGCGCCGGCAGACCCACCCTGGAGCACGGGGAATCAGAGGAGTTAGCCAAAAGCTAGTCTCCTGGAACCCCAAGCTAAGCGTCCATAGTCCGCGGTGAGGGTTAACCGCGGGGTGTTAGAGAGTGGGGTTGGGAGAAGAACGAAGGGGTTAACTGCCTGAATCCCTGGGAAACACCCCACAAAAAACACCACAATGAGAGGGGGCCACCCCAAGGAAACAGGGAAGCCCAGAGACAGTAAAAAAGGGGGGGGGGGTATTAACCCCAAAACCACACAATATGAAAAAATAACCAAACAAAAACATAAAATAAATAGCTAGATATAGGAAGAAAAGTACAAACAAATATAATATACAAGATGTATATATAAAAAATAAATAAATACATATATAAATATATAATATGAAAAATAAAATATAAAATATAAAAAATATAAATCCATAAAAAATATAATATGATCACTAGAGTAACAAATATAAATAATAGATAAGTCAATCAAATCCCAGAGCCACCAACTAATAATAGCAGGAGGCAGAGGTACTCTGACCTGTACTGATGCGGAGCAGCAAAGAAAGAGGAAATGATGCATGGGGAGGGGAGTTTTATAGTACCTAACTTTTTTCTGATTGGTTGTTTTCTGTGCTGCTGTGGAGTTCTAGTAAAGAGAGACTTAAGCAAATACGAAGCCTCCTGTCATGTTATAAAATTACCCCCATGATGGCATACCATTTGCAAAAGTAGACAACCCAAGGTATTGCAAATGGGGTATGTCCAGTCATTTTTAGTAGCCACTTAGTCACAAACACTGTCCAAATATTAGTTTTTTGCTTTTTTCACACAAAAACAAATATGAACGCTAACTTTGGCCAGTGTTTGTGACTAAGTGGCTACTAAAAAATACTAAACATACCCCACGTTCAATACCTTGGGTTGTCTACTTTTTCAAATGGTATGCCATTATGGGGGTAATTCTCATTCCTGGGCTACCACACCGTCTCAAAGGTAACATTACTAATATGGCAAATTTCAATTTGAAAATGGAACGTTCTATATTTGACCCTGTAACTTTCCAAAACACCATAAAACCTGTTAATGGGGGGTACTGTTC
This sequence comes from Pelobates fuscus, assembly GCF_036172605.1. NCBI lineage: Eukaryota > Metazoa > Chordata > Amphibia > Anura > Pelobatidae > Pelobates > Pelobates fuscus. The sequence goes on along the minus strand of NC_086327.1, from coordinate 624,274 downwards.
TACTCGTGAGACATCGCTGATTACAAATATGTGCTTTTTCGTGCAGTAAAACCTAACAGTATTATGACATTTACAGCTAAAATGTGAGGCGGAACTACAAATTGAAAAAAAAAAAAATATTCTCACAGTTTTTTAAATTTTATTCATAATAAATTATGTTTCATATATAAATATTGATATGAAATGAAAGCCCTGTTTCTCCTGAACAAAATGATATATAATAAGTGTTGGTGCATTTAATATGAAAGAGGTGAATTACGGTTGAACAGACATATAGCGCAATTTCCAGTTTTTGTTTACGTTTTGTTTTGATCAGAACGTGTACTATTGACTCCGTCCTGAAGGGGTTAACCTATATGTCCAACATTATAGTACAAATAAGGGTGGGGTCAGAAAATAGCAAGGGCTTATGGGAGATTGAGGAGGGACAAAGAAGACAGTTTCAACTGGTCTGTCAGTGTCCCTGGGACAACGCCCTGCTGAGAACAATAGGACAGGAAAAGGGGGAAGGGAAAGAGGCACATTTTCCCATGGATTTAAAGGGGCAGACAAAGTGTTTTAAACCCCAATAAGCCCAAATAGACGTTTTAGCATGTTTTTTTGCATGTCCCATAATCCTGAGGCAAAAGGCTGGCAAACAGGCCCCTCCAAAACCCAGTGGCGAGGTTATTTTCACCACAAGAACCAAGCTTACCCATCAGTTTTAGAGGGCTGACCATACCCATCACTGGCATAGAACTGAGCTTACCAATCACTGGAACACAACTAAGCATGCTCATCACTGGTTCAAGACTGAGCTTACACATCAGAGCTTACCCATCCCTAGTACAGGGCTGAGCATACCCATCATTGGCACATGGTTGAGTGTACATATCACTGGCAGAGTGCTGAGCTTACATTACATTGTAATGCAAGTGAGTTTACATCTCCGGCATTAAACAGAGCTTAACCACCACTGGCATAGGGCTGGATGTACATATCACCGGCACACAGCTAAGCTTACCCATGACAGGCACATGGCTGAGCTTACACATCATTGGCATAGAACTAAACTTACCCATTACAGGCACATGGCTGAGCTTACACATCATTGGCATAGAACTGAACTTAGTCTTCACTGAACAAGGCTGAGCTTTCCCATCAATGGCACAGTGTTGAGGTTACCCATCAATGGCACAGTTCTGAATTTACACATCAGGACTGAGATCACTCATCATTGGCATATAAAGAGGGGTTACACATCATTGGCACAGGGGATCAAACTCAAAGAGAAGCTTGAATTCACACTGCAAATTGATGCTGTTAGTGGGGTTGGAGGCAGTATTTTAATGCCCAAAGGAATGAACCACTCCTGTGTCCTCTACCATTAAAGGGGTGGGGAGTACTTATCTACAGGGGCTCCTACTCCCTTTAACATTGAAGATGATTTTTGTAACATCATGTGTAGTGAGGGTAAACGTCTACTTTTACCTGAAGCTGATTAATGCTGTTATTCACGGTAAGACTGTAACTTAATAAACTCCAAACTCCACTTTGGGTGAACTTGCAAATTGGGGGCACTCAGCTAATGCTTCGATAACATTTCTGGGGCTATTCACTAATAACAATATGTAAATAAAATATAAAAAGTTGCCTCAACTTAAGTTTTTACGAGGATATTCTCTAAATTTGCAATGAGAATAATCTGTGAAATCCCCCTGAGAAGGTGCAGATTTAACTGCCCCGGAATTAGGTCCCAAACTATTTTTGAATTAGACTCAATTTACATACATAAATCACCAGCTTACTGGACAGGCATGCAGGGGAAAGAGTGTAAATATAAAAACTCAGAACAATGTTCTGCTGGACCATTCTGTTTATAAAGTAATTGTGACAGACCGCCTGGCACCCCAACCAGGCATCTGTAGCGTTACTTACCTTTTCCAGGGGCCGACCGGGGTCCTCTGTTCGAGCCGCGTGCGGTCCTGCTACTGCATGAGTCGCGCGAGGCTCATCCGAAGGCAGAAACAGGAAGGCGGGCAGTGACCGCGAGAAGCGGTCACGTGTCCCGCCTGACTCTAAGAGCGCCCCGCGGGTCTCGGGTGCGCTCTTAAAGGGACAGTGGGAGCCTAAATTGGAAAAGGCCTCCCATTGGTCCCTGTCATGCCACACTCCCCATACACTTACCTTTTGGGGGCGTGGAGATGACAGGGACCAATCAAAATAGATTTTTTGTTATTTATACTCACCTTTTTCCCTTGGTTCCTTGCCCTATCGTGGTTTCTGTTTCAGTTCCCTTTAGCGCTTGTTGTATTCAGTTGTGTTCCTTCTTACTTGACCTTGGCTTTGTTTTCTGACTACGTTATCTCTTTATCCTTATCTGTTCTGTTTGCCGGCTTGCTGTTTACTGTGTACCAGACCCCGGCTAGTCCTTGTTTACGCTGTCTCTTTGTGCCCTTGACCTTGGATCGTTCGTGACTCTGTACTTCTCCTATATACGTCAAGTCCGGCCACTCTAAGGTCTGGTAGACATATTTCCCCTCTGTGTTGTCTTCTGTTTAGCTGAATCCTGCGTGTTGGGGTATATTCTCGTTACAGTATCTCTGTAAATCGCTGCTTCCTAGTACTAACGAGTACCATAAGCACTGTGCTGGAACACCATAACTACTGCAAACTGCACGAACTGCCGCAGCTTGGTTGGGATCCCATCGTCTCCTACCCACCCTGGACCCAAGACCAGGATCCAGCTTCCAGTGGGTAGGCCTCCCTTAGTCCAGAGAGCTGAGCAGGAACAAGCTCTTACAAGAGCTAGTGATTATACTCAGGGGAGTATAGTCATTATAGCAATCCCCCAGAGTGTAGTTTTTCAATCCCCCAAACATAAGCTGAAACGTCATGAAGGTGCAAGATGATCTGATCTTTAATGGTTCAGGTTGGCTTTTATACAATTCCCCAGGCCAGAGGAACACCCCCTGAACCTGATGGGGCACAGGAACACAAAGGACACAAACTATCAGAACAAACATACAGTCTGTGACACGCCCATGTACAGCACACAATCCCTCCCCTCTGCTTGGGAGATAATTGAGTAAATTCCTGTAAGTAACTCAATTATCTCCAGGCAGAAAAACCACATTTTCACAAAGTTCAGAAAGTACCCCAAAACATAACATGTTACATCCCCGGATAGCCCTGACCTGGGTGAACAACAAATCCAAAAATCACCCAGATCAGAGCAGGGGTTCAAAAGTTTCATGGAAGTCTCTTTTTGACAGGCCGCAAGCATGGCTTCATGCCCAAAACAGTTCTAGGGATTTAGGGCCAGCGGTCGGTCTCTCTTTATGGATTACAAAAGTACTTACAATACATGAATGGAGCCTTTTCAAGTGTATTGGGCAAGGTATATTGCAGGGCCCATTGTCACGGGGTAGGAGGCAAGTAAACAGGCCCTTCCAAAAACCAGTGGCGAAGTTGATTTCGTCACAGTCATCATCTCCTTCATTATGTTTGTATGTATGTAAATGTGTATATGTGTATGTGTGTGCGTATGTATGTATGTATGTGTGTATGTAAATGTGTGTGTGTGTATTAAATAGTTGCATAGCTGAAAAGAGACTTGCGTCTGTGGCGAAAGTAACAGGAAAAAAACCTGAGAGATATTTTAGCACCCAGTCATCTCTCGACTACCTCTCCTTCAGGTTACTTCCAAAAATACTTACCAATGGGTACGTTTCAATGTGGCCATTGTAGCGCGTGCCCGTTCATCAGTAGACAATCTAAGAGGATCTCTGACAGTAATGATTTGAAGAATTTCAAACCTTGTTCCTTTTTCAACTGCAATACAACAGGAGTAGTCTATTTATTGTCTTGCTCCTGTGGCCTAAAATATGTAGGCAAGACTTTTCGTCATTTTAGACTAAGGATACGAGAACATGTTAATTCTGTCAAAAGACATATGGAAACGCCTGTCTCAAGGCATTTACATCTACATCACAACCATTATTCGGCAGAAATTCGGTTCATGGGTCTGGAACACGTACCACAACCCCCTAGGAAAGGGAATTGGGACCTAAGACTAAGACAAAGAGAGGCATTTTGGATTTCTCATCTCAAAACGCTGTCTCCACTAGGGCTGAATGAAGGTTTTTCATACTCCCCGTTTATTTAATGTACTGCCATAATTCTGATAAGAAATGATATCTCGAGTTAAGCCTGTATATATATGTATATATTTCTCTATTAATTTCTATTAGTTTCCCGGTGTTAATATGTCCATCATGCAGCGATGGTGTTATATCCACTTTACTTGTGTGCTTAATTATATATCCCTGTTTAGATCTAAGCGTTTAGGTTGATCATTTTATGTCTGAATGTACACATTGTTAACTTAAATATACAGGCAAATTGGTCACCCTATATATGGAACACTCTGATACATTTATAGTGGAAACAGAGTATCTGATGTTCTCTTTGCTCGTACTCACAAATATTTGCCCATATAGCTATTTCACTCATTACTTATTAGTTACAACTTATATGAGTTGTTTCTTCAATCGTACTGCAGTGTATTGTTAGGCAATGGATATAGTCATTTGGGCATCGTAAGAGTTAATCCACCCACACTTGATCTGTGCGATACAATGTTTGGGCATTCTAAGGGTTAATCCCCCTATACTTGATCCTGTATGTGTTCGTTTTTTGTTTTTGTTTTGGCCACCTATGATGTGGTAATGTGGGTTGGTATTGCGGTGCGTTATACCATGCCCCCACAGCCCCATTCGCGGGATGACCGGGATGGTCTGAGCACACGGATTGGCAGGCACACAGGTGATTGAAATAAGTTTTGAATAAGCACTGGATATAAATTTACCGCCGGGACAGCTTCTCCTCTCTGTTGATACCCCTGAGGACGGCGTGCGGTCACGCCGAAACGCGCGTCGGGTTTAGCCTTGTTTTAAAGCACTTTGTTTGAGCACTTCTGCACTTATGTTTTCTTAGCGTTTATTTTGTAACTGGGGCTTCAGATGTTTAGACAGTCTTTAGATTAGAACACCCACGAAGGTGTTACATAGGATATAGTGGGTTAGCACAGTGAGTAAGGTATCTGTTGGGAGTATGTTTCTCTCCTTTTCCTTTATTTCTCCTACTGCCTCTGTACCCTGAGCTATGTATGGTGGTACATACTGTCTCCCCCCTCTCCTTCTCCTGTGAGGGCCTTTTTTGTTATTAGGCTTATGATGAGCCGTTTTTCTACCATACATGTTCCTCCTTATGTGATTCTGTCTATCACTGTTTTTTCCCAGGATTTTTAAATAGATTTCAATAAAGTTTTGTTCCATTCCTTTTATTAATTTTTAAGCACGCCTCTGCACTTTTTCTAGTGCCATAATATCCTTCTTTAGAACAGGTGCCCAAAATTGCACAGCATATTCAATATGTGGTCTTACCATTGATTTATAAAGAGGCAAAATTATATTCTCGTCCCGAGAATGAATGCCCATTTTCATGCATGACAATACCTTACTGGCCTTGGCCACTGCTGATTGACATTGTACATTGTTGCATATTTTGTTCTCTATAACAATTCCCAAATCCTTTTTGTGTGTTGTTATCCCTAATTCGCTTCCATTAAGGGTATACGTTGCTTGTGTATTCTTTACGTTGGAAGTGCATAACTTTGCATTTTTCAACATTAAATTTCATCTGCCATTTGAGTGCCCAGTCGCCCAGTCTATCTAAATCCCCCTGCAGCAAAGGAATATCTTGCTCACATTGTATTATTTTACAAAGTTTTGTGTCATCAGCAAACACTGAAATATGACTTTCAATGCTGTCTTCAAGATCATTTATAAAAATGTTAAATAGAAGGGGTCCCAGAACAGACCCCTGAGGGACTCCACTTACCACCTCTGTCCAGCTTGAAAATTTACCATTAACGAAACCTCTCTTTGTACTCTATTTTTAAGCCATGTTCTACCCAAGAACAAGCATTTTCATATAGACCGATTTCCTTGCGTTTGAGCACTAATCTATTGTGTGGAACTGTATCAAATGCCTTGGCAAAATCCAAATAGATCACATCCATGGCAGCACCCTGATCTATACTTCTACTTACTTCTTCGTAGAATGCAATCAAGTTAGTTTGACATGACCTGTGCTTCAGAAAACCATGCTGATTTTTTCTGATAACCATGTTCTTCTCAAGGAATTCTTGAATATTATCCCTTAATAACCTTTCAAATATTTTCCCAGACACAGAAGTTAAGCTCACAGGTCTATAATTTCCAGGCAAGGATTTTGAACCTTTTTTGGATATAGGAACCACATCTGCCTTCCTCTAATCCTCCGGAACACTTCCTGAAAGAAAATAATTTTGAAAGATTAAAAACAGGTTCACGTATTTCTACACTTAGTTCCTTAAGTACTTGTGGATGGATACCGTCAGGCCCTGGAGCTTTGTTTATATTAACTTTCTTTAGTTGCTGCAGCACCTTGTCTTGAGTTAACCAATTACAATTATTCTGCAAGATTTTAGTAGCAATCATTTGCACATCTATTGCCATGGGTTCTTTCTTAATATATACGGAGGAGAAATAGTTATTTAAAATTCCTGCATTTTCCTAGTCTTAACTAACACCCTTTCAGTTTTTAGTGCACCTACACTTTCATTTTTTGTTTTTTTTAGAATTTATGTACTTAAAAAATGCTTTGGGGTTGGTTTTGCTCTTTTTAGCTATCATTTTTTCATTTTGAAGTTTAGCAAATCTAATCACTTTTTTGCACGCATTATTGGCTTCCTTATATATTTTATAAGATGCATCTGATTTGTCCGATTTAAATGCTTTAAATGCCCTTTTCTTATTTTTAATCTCTTGTTTTACTTCTCTACGAAGCCACATTGGTTTTAATTTGTTTCTTTTATATTTATTACCAAATGGTACATACTGAGAAATGCATTTGTTGGAAGATGTTCCATTTATCCTCAGTGTTCTTTTCACTAAAGAGTTTATGCCAGTCAATATATTGTAAAGTTGCCCTTAACTTATAGAAATTGGCCTTTTTAAAATTATATGTTTTAGTATACCCCGTGTGCTTTTGTTTTTTTGAGTTTATTTCAAAGGACACTATATTGTGATCACTATTTCCCAAGTGCTCACCTACTTCAATGTTGGTCAAAATATCAACGTTGTTTGTTAAAACCAGGTCCAGACAAGCGTCCATTCTAGTTGGTGCTTGTACTAGTTGTGACATGAAGGTGTCATTTAAGAAGCTTAAACACCTAATTCCGTTTGCTGAGCTACTAGTCCCTCTGTCCCAATTTATTTCTGGGTAATTAAAATCTCCAATAATTAAAGTGTTACCCAGATTTTCAGCTTTCTCAATTTGCCTAAACAGCTATTGTTCCTCGTCAATATTAACATTAGGTGGTTTATAACATATCGCAACCAATAGCTGATTTCCCTTCTTTTCCCCCATGCAGATATTTACCCATAAAGCCTCCACATTTTCCTCATCGCATTCCATTTGCTTAAGATTTGGCTTTAAATCATGGTTGACATACAAACATACCCCACCACCCTTCTTGTTTTTCCTATCCTTCCTAAATAACATGTACCCATTTAAGTTAACTGCCCAGTCATGTGTCTCATCCCACCATGTTTCAGTTATGCCTATTAAATCATATTGTTTAGTGTATGCTACTGCCTCTAGTTCCCCCATTTTGTCATTTAGGCTAATGTATGTGTGTGTGTGTATGTATATATGTGTGTGTGTATGTATATTTTCTCTTTATACTGCCTCTCTTGGCAAACTTATTACCTCTTTTGGATTTCACTACCACCTGTACGCTGATGACACCCAGCTATATCTCTCCTCCCCGGACCTCTCCCCTGCCGTCCTACAACGTGTCACTGCTTGCCTTTCTTCCATCTCTGACTGGATGTCCTCCCGCTTTCTGAAACTCAATCTCTCAAAAACTGAGCTCCTTGTCTTTCCTCCTCCTAATACTGATCCTCCTCTTTCGCTCTCCCTCCAAGTTTGTGGTACCAACATCAGTCCATCCTTGCAAGCGCGCTGTCTTGGCGTCATACTTGACTCTGGTCTCACCTTTGAGCCTCACATCCAGCATGTTGCCAAATCCTGTAGATTCCATCTTAAAAACATAGCCCGCATCCGCCCCTTTCTTGCACCAGATACTACCAAGGAGCTTGTCCATGCTCTAGTAATTTCCCGCATGGATTATTGTAACCCTCTCCTGATTGGTCTACCCAATAGCCGTACTGCACCCTTACAGTCCGTAATGAATGCTGCTGCTAGATTGATTTTCCTCTCTAGTCGTTTCTCTCACACCTCACCCCTCTGCCAGTCCTTACATTGGCTTCCTGTATGCTATAGGAGTCAATTCAAGGTACTAACTCACACCTATAAAGCACTGAACAACTCTAGCCCCTCTTATATCTCCTCACAGATCCATAGGTATGTCCCTTCTCGGTCTCTCCGTTCTGCCCGTGACCACCTCCTGTCCGTTGTCCGCACTCGTACGGCCAACTCGCGCTTGCAGGACTTCTCGCGGGCGGCTCCCTTCCTATGGAATAGCCTGCCTACCGCCATCAGACTCTCCCCTAGTCTTGCATCTTTTAAGAAGTGCCTTAAAACCCATCTCTTTAGGAAAGCTTATGGCCTCCAAGACTAACCCTTACCTCACATACCTGTCTCTTGCCCTCTCCTAAAGGGCAGCCCACCTTATTTGATTGTAAATTCCTGTCCTAATGTGTTTTACACCCCACCTCCTATAGAATGTAAGCTCGTTTGAGCAGGGTCCTCTTCAACCTATTGTTCCTGTAAGTTTATTTGTAATTGTCCTATTTATAGTTAAATCCCCCTCTCATAATATTGTAAAGCGCTACGGAATCTGTTGGCGCTATATAAATGGCAATAATAAATAAATAAATAAATAAATATGTGTATGTATGTATATATATGTATGTATGTATGTGTGTGTGTGTGTGTATGTATATGTGTATGTATGAGTGTGAATTTGTATATGTATGTATGTGTGTATGTATGTGTGATGGGCACGTTGCCCGTCTGTGAATTGTCTTTATGTGATTGCCTGTATTTCCCCCATGTATTTGTGAATCTGTATATGTTTTACCTGCTCCCTATTCGGGAGAGCTCATACAAACGGGTTCCGTTCATCTCCCGAACGGGGACCAACCCAAGATCCCATCTAATGTTTAGTTAGAATGTTCACACCTCGCTAACGAGGTGTGAAAACCGCAAACAGCAAGGGAAG
>NC_086327.1:0-2500 GCF_036172605.1 Pelobates fuscus | reverse complement strand
TAGGGTTAGGGTTAGGGTTAGGGTTAGGGTTAGGGTTAGGGTTAGGGTTAGGGTTAGGGTTAGGGTTAGGGTTAGGGTTAGGGTTAGGGTTAGGGTTAGGGTTAGGGTTAGGGTTAGGGTTAGGGTTAGGGTTAGGGTTAGGGTTAGGGTTAGGGTTAGGGTTAGGGTTAGGGTTAGGGTTAGGGTTAGGGTTAGGGTTAGGGTTAGGGTTAGGGTTAGGGTTAGGGTTAGGGTTAGGGTTAGGGTTAGGGTTAGGGTTAGGGTTAGGGTTAGGGTTAGGGTTAGGGTTAGGGTTAGGGTTAGGGTTAGGGTTAGGGTTAGGGTTAGGGTTAGGGTTAGGGTTAGGGTTAGGGTTAGGGTTAGGGTTAGGGTTAGGGTTAGGGTTAGGGTTAGGGTTAGGGTTAGGGTTAGGGTTAGGGTTAGGGTTAGGGTTAGGGTTAGGGTTAGGGTTAGGGTTAGGGTTAGGGTTAGGGTTAGGGTTAGGGTTAGGGTTAGGGTTAGGGTTAGGGTTAGGGTTAGGGTTAGGGTTAGGGTTAGGGTTAGGGTTAGGGTTAGGGTTAGGGTTAGGGTTAGGGTTAGGGTTAGGGTTAGGGTTAGGGTTAGGGTTAGGGTTAGGGTTAGGGTTAGGGTTAGGGTTAGGGTTAGGGTTAGGGTTAGGGTTAGGGTTAGGGTTAGGGTTAGGGTTAGGGTTAGGGTTAGGGTTAGGGTTAGGGTTAGGGTTAGGGTTAGGGTTAGGGTTAGGGTTAGGGTTAGGGTTAGGGTTAGGGTTAGGGTTAGGGTTAGGGTTAGGGTTAGGGTTAGGGTTAGGGTTAGGGTTAGGGTTAGGGTTAGGGTTAGGGTTAGGGTTAGGGTTAGGGTTAGGGTTAGGGTTAGGGTTAGGGTTAGGGTTAGGGTTAGGGTTAGGGTTAGGGTTAGGGTTAGGGTTAGGGTTAGGGTTAGGGTTAGGGTTAGGGTTAGGGTTAGGGTTAGGGTTAGGGTTAGGGTTAGGGTTAGGGTTAGGGTTAGGGTTAGGGTTAGGGTTAGGGTTAGGGTTAGGGTTAGGGTTAGGGTTAGGGTTAGGGTTAGGGTTAGGGTTAGGGTTAGGGTTAGGGTTAGGGTTAGGGTTAGGGTTAGGGTTAGGGTTAGGGTTAGGGTTAGGGTTAGGGTTAGGGTTAGGGTTAGGGTTAGGGTTAGGGTTAGGGTTAGGGTTAGGGTTAGGGTTAGGGTTAGGGTTAGGGTTAGGGTTAGGGTTAGGGTTAGGGTTAGGGTTAGGGTTAGGGTTAGGGTTAGGGTTAGGGTTAGGGTTAGGGTTAGGGTTAGGGTTAGGGTTAGGGTTAGGGTTAGGGTTAGGGTTAGGGTTAGGGTTAGGGTTAGGGTTAGGGTTAGGGTTAGGGTTAGGGTTAGGGTTAGGGTTAGGGTTAGGGTTAGGGTTAGGGTTAGGGTTAGGGTTAGGGTTAGGGTTAGGGTTAGGGTTAGGGTTAGGGTTAGGGTTAGGGTTAGGGTTAGGGTTAGGGTTAGGGTTAGGGTTAGGGTTAGGGTTAGGGTTAGGGTTAGGGTTAGGGTTAGGGTTAGGGTTAGGGTTAGGGTTAGGGTTAGGGTTAGGGTTAGGGTTAGGGTTAGGGTTAGGGTTAGGGTTAGGGTTAGGGTTAGGGTTAGGGTTAGGGTTAGGGTTAGGGTTAGGGTTAGGGTTAGGGTTAGGGTTAGGGTTAGGGTTAGGGTTAGGGTTAGGGTTAGGGTTAGGGTTAGGGTTAGGGTTAGGGTTAGGGTTAGGGTTAGGGTTAGGGTTAGGGTTAGGGTTAGGGTTAGGGTTAGGGTTAGGGTTAGGGTTAGGGTTAGGGTTAGGGTTAGGGTTAGGGTTAGGGTTAGGGTTAGGGTTAGGGTTAGGGTTAGGGTTAGGGTTAGGGTTAGGGTTAGGGTTAGGGTTAGGGTTAGGGTTAGGGTTAGGGTTAGGGTTAGGGTTAGGGTTAGGGTTAGGGTTAGGGTTAGGGTTAGGGTTAGGGTTAGGGTTAGGGTTAGGGTTAGGGTTAGGGTTAGGGTTAGGGTTAGGGTTAGGGTTAGGGTTAGGGTTAGGGTTAGGGTTAGGGTTAGGGTTAGGGTTAGGGTTAGGGTTAGGGTTAGGGTTAGGGTTAGGGTTAGGGTTAGGGTTAGGGTTAGGGTTAGGGTTAGGGTTAGGGTTAGGGTTAGGGTTAGGGTTAGGGTTAGGGTTAGGGTTAGGGTTAGGGTTAGGGTTAGGGTTAGGGTTAGGGTTAGGGTTAGGGTTAGGGTTAGGGTTAGGGTTAGGGTTAGGGTTAGGGTTAGGGTTAGGGTTAGGGTTAGGGTTAGGGTTAGGGTTAGGGTTAGGGTTAGGGTTAGGGTTAGGGTTAGGGTTAGGGTTAGGGTTAGGGTTAGGGTTAGGGTTAGGGTTAGGGTTAGGGTTAGGGTTAGGGTTAGGGTTAGGGTTAGGGTTAGGGTTAGGGTTAGGGTTAGGGTTAGGGTTAGGGTTAGGGTTAGGGTTAGGGTTAGGGTTAGGGTTAGGGTTAGG
>NC_086326.1:154465125-154470283 GCF_036172605.1 Pelobates fuscus | reverse complement strand
TAACCCTAACCCTAACCCTAACCCTAACCCTAACCCTAACCCTAACCCTAACCCTAACCCTAACCCTAACCCTAACCCTAACCCTAACCCTAACCCTAACCCTAACCCTAACCCTAACCCTAACCCTAACCCTAACCCTAACCCTAACCCTAACCCTAACCCTAACCCTAACCCTAACCCTAACCCTAACCCTAACCCTAACCCTAACCCTAACCCTAACCCTAACCCTAACCCTAACCCTAACCCTAACCCTAACCCTAACCCTAACCCTAACCCTAACCCTAACCCTAACCCTAACCCTAACCCTAACCCTAACCCTAACCCTAACCCTAACCCTAACCCTAACCCTAACCCTAACCCTAACCCTAACCCTAACCCTAACCCTAACCCTAACCCTAACCCTAACCCTAACCCTAACCCTAACCCTAACCCTAACCCTAACCCTAACCCTAACCCTAACCCTAACCCTAACCCTAACCCTAACCCTAACCCTAACCCTAACCCTAACCCTAACCCTAACCCTAACCCTAACCCTAACCCTAACCCTAACCCTAACCCTAACCCTAACCCTAACCCTAACCCTAACCCTAACCCTAACCCTAACCCTAACCCTAACCCTAACCCTAACCCTAACCCTAACCCTAACCCTAACCCTAACCCTAACCCTAACCCTAACCCTAACCCTAACCCTAACCCTAACCCTAACCCTAACCCTAACCCTAACCCTAACCCTAACCCTAACCCTAACCCTAACCCTAACCCTAACCCTAACCCTAACCCTAACCCTAACCCTAACCCTAACCCTAACCCTAACCCTAACCCTAACCCTAACCCTAACCCTAACCCTAACCCTAACCCTAACCCTAACCCTAACCCTAACCCTAACCCTAACCCTAACCCTAACCCTAACCCTAACCCTAACCCTAACCCTAACCCTAACCCTAACCCTAACCCTAACCCTAACCCTAACCCTAACCCTAACCCTAACCCTAACCCTAACCCTAACCCTAACCCTAACCCTAACCCTAACCCTAACCCTAACCCTAACCCTAACCCTAACCCTAACCCTAACCCTAACCCTAACCCTAACCCTAACCCTAACCCTAACCCTAACCCTAACCCTAACCCTAACCCTAACCCTAACCCTAACCCTAACCCTAACCCTAACCCTAACCCTAACCCTAACCCTAACCCTAACCCTAACCCTAACCCTAACCCTAACCCTAACCCTAACCCTAACCCTAACCCTAACCCTAACCCTAACCCTAACCCTAACCCTAACCCTAACCCTAACCCTAACCCTAACCCTAACCCTAACCCTAACCCTAACCCTAACCCTAACCCTAACCCTAACCCTAACCCTAACCCTAACCCTAACCCTAACCCTAACCCTAACCCTAACCCTAACCCTAACCCTAACCCTAACCCTAACCCTAACCCTAACCCTAACCCTAACCCTAACCCTAACCCTAACCCTAACCCTAACCCTAACCCTAACCCTAACCCTAACCCTAACCCTAACCCTAACCCTAACCCTAACCCTAACCCTAACCCTAACCCTAACCCTAACCCTAACCCTAACCCTAACCCTAACCCTAACCCTAACCCTAACCCTAACCCTAACCCTAACCCTAACCCTAACCCTAACCCTAACCCTAACCCTAACCCTAACCCTAACCCTAACCCTAACCCTAACCCTAACCCTAACCCTAACCCTAACCCTAACCCTAACCCTAACCCTAACCCTAACCCTAACCCTAACCCTAACCCTAACCCTAACCCTAACCCTAACCCTAACCCTAACCCTAACCCTAACCCTAACCCTAACCCTAACCCTAACCCTAACCCTAACCCTAACCCTAACCCTAACCCTAACCCTAACCCTAACCCTAACCCTAACCCTAACCCTAACCCTAACCCTAACCCTAACCCTAACCCTAACCCTAACCCTAACCCTAACCCTAACCCTAACCCTAACCCTAACCCTAACCCTAACCCTAACCCTAACCCTAACCCTAACCCTAACCCTAACCCTAACCCTAACCCTAACCCTAACCCTAACCCTAACCCTAACCCTAACCCTAACCCTAACCCTAACCCTAACCCTAACCCTAACCCTAACCCTAACCCTAACCCTAACCCTAACCCTAACCCTAACCCTAACCCTAACCCTAACCCTAACCCTAACCCTAACCCTAACCCTAACCCTAACCCTAACCCTAACCCTAACCCTAACCCTAACCCTAACCCTAACCCTAACCCTAACCCTAACCCTAACCCTAACCCTAACCCTAACCCTAACCCTAACCCTAACCCTAACCCTAACCCTAACCCTAACCCTAACCCTAACCCTAACCCTAACCCTAACCCTAACCCTAACCCTAACCCTAACCCTAACCCTAACCCTAACCCTAACCCTAACCCTAACCCTAACCCTAACCCTAACCCTAACCCTAACCCTAACCCTAACCCTAACCCTAACCCTAACCCTAACCCTAACCCTAACCCTAACCCTAACCCTAACCCTAACCCTAACCCTAACCCTAACCCTAACCCTAACCCTAACCCTAACCCTAACCCTAACCCTAACCCTAACCCTAACCCTAACCCTAACCCTAACCCTAACCCTAACCCTAACCCTAACCCTAACCCTAACCCTAACCCTAACCCTAACCCTAACCCTAACCCTAACCCTAACCCTAACCCTAACCCTAACCCTAACCCTAACCCTAACCCTAACCCTAACCCTAACCCTAACCCTAACCCTAACCCTAACCCTAACCCTAACCCTAACCCTAACCCTAACCCTAACCCTAACCCTAACCCTAACCCTAACCCTAACCCTAACCCTAACCCTAACCCTAACCCTAACCCTAACCCTAACCCTAACCCTAACCCTAACCCTAACCCTAACCCTAACCCTAACCCTAACCCTAACCCTAACCCTAACCCTAACCCTAACCCTAACCCTAACCCTAACCCTAACCCTAACCCTAACCCTAACCCTAACCCTAACCCTAACCCTAACCCTAACCCTAACCCTAACCCTAACCCTAACCCTAACCCTAACCCTAACCCTAACCCTAACCCTAACCCTAACCCTAACCCTAACCCTAACCCTAACCCTAACCCTAACCCTAACCCTAACCCTAACCCTAACCCTAACCCTAACCCTAACCCTAACCCTAACCCTAACCCTAACCCTAACCCTAACCCTAACCCTAACCCTAACCCTAACCCTAACCCTAACCCTAACCCTAACCCTAACCCTAACCCTAACCCTAACCCTAACCCTAACCCTAACCCTAACCCTAACCCTAACCCTAACCCTAACCCTAACCCTAACCCTAACCCTAACCCTAACCCTAACCCTAACCCTAACCCTAACCCTAACCCTAACCCTAACCCTAACCCTAACCCTAACCCTAACCCTAACCCTAACCCTAACCCTAACCCTAACCCTAACCCTAACCCTAACCCTAACCCTAACCCTAACCCTAACCCTAACCCTAACCCTAACCCTAACCCTAACCCTAACCCTAACCCTAACCCTAACCCTAACCCTAACCCTAACCCTAACCCTAACCCTAACCCTAACCCTAACCCTAACCCTAACCCTAACCCTAACCCTAACCCTAACCCTAACCCTAACCCTAACCCTAACCCTAACCCTAACCCTAACCCTAACCCTAACCCTAACCCTAACCCTAACCCTAACCCTAACCCTAACCCTAACCCTAACCCTAACCCTAACCCTAACCCTAACCCTAACCCTAACCCTAACCCTAACCCTAACCCTAACCCTAACCCTAACCCTAACCCTAACCCTAACCCTAACCCTAACCCTAACCCTAACCCTAACCCTAACCCTAACCCTAACCCTAACCCTAACCCTAACCCTAACCCTAACCCTAACCCTAACCCTAACCCTAACCCTAACCCTAACCCTAACCCTAACCCTAACCCTAACCCTAACCCTAACCCTAACCCTAACCCTAACCCTAACCCTAACCCTAACCCTAACCCTAACCCTAACCCTAACCCTAACCCTAACCCTAACCCTAACCCTAACCCTAACCCTAACCCTAACCCTAACCCTAACCCTAACCCTAACCCTAACCCTAACCCTAACCCTAACCCTAACCCTAACCCTAACCCTAACCCTAACCCTAACCCTAACCCTAACCCTAACCCTAACCCTAACCCTAACCCTAACCCTAACCCTAACCCTAACCCTAACCCTAACCCTAACCCTAACCCTAACCCTAACCCTAACCCTAACCCTAACCCTAACCCTAACCCTAACCCTAACCCTAACCCTAACCCTAACCCTAACCCTAACCCTAACCCTAACCCTAACCCTAACCCTAACCCTAACCCTAACCCTAACCCTAACCCTAACCCTAACCCTAACCCTAACCCTAACCCTAACCCTAACCCTAACCCTAACCCTAACCCTAACCCTAACCCTAACCCTAACCCTAACCCTAACCCTAACCCTAACCCTAACCCTAACCCTAACCCTAACCCTAACCCTAACCCTAACCCTAACCCTAACCCTAACCCTAACCCTAACCCTAACCCTAACCCTAACCCTAACCCTAACCCTAACCCTAACCCTAACCCTAACCCTAACCCTAACCCTAACCCTAACCCTAACCCTAACCCTAACCCTAACCCTAACCCTAACCCTAACCCTAACCCTAACCCTAACCCTAACCCTAACCCTAACCCTAACCCTAACCCTAACCCTAACCCTAACCCTAACCCTAACCCTAACCCTAACCCTAACCCTAACCCTAACCCTAACCCTAACCCTAACCCTAACCCTAACCCTAACCCTAACCCTAACCCTAACCCTAACCCTAACCCTAACCCTAACCCTAACCCTAACCCTAACCCTAACCCTAACCCTAACCCTAACCCTAACCCTAACCCTAACCCTAACCCTAACCCTAACCCTAACCCTAACCCTAACCCTAACCCTAACCCTAACCCTAACCCTAACCCTAACCCTAACCCTAACCCTAACCCTAACCCTAACCCTAACCCTAACCCTAACCCTAACCCTAACCCTAACCCTAACCCTAACCCTAACCCTAACCCTAACCCTAACCCTAACCCTAACCCTAACCCTAACCCTAACCCTAACCCTAAC